>NW_010107737.1:13272-15806 GCF_000699245.1 Pterocles gutturalis | reverse complement strand
GAGTAGAGGAGGAGAATCACCTCCCTCTCTCTGCTGGTCACCCCTTTTTAGTGCACCCCAGGACATCGTTGGCTTTCTGGGCTGCAAGCTGCTCATGTCCAGCTTCTCGTCCACCAGGACCCCCAAGTCCTTCTCTGCAGGGCTGCTCTCAAGGAGTTCTTCTCCCAGTCTATACAAGTACCTGGGATTGCCCTGGACTGAGTGCAACAGCTTGCACTTGGCCTTGTTGAACCTCATTAGGTTGGTTCTCATGGGCCCACTTCTCCAGCCTGTCCAGGTCCCTCTGGATGGCATCCCTTCCCTCTGTTGTATCAACTGCATCACTCAGCTTGGTGTCATCTGCAAATTTGCTGAGGGTGCACTTGATTCCCTCATCTATGTCATTGATAAAGGTGTTGAAGAGCACCGGTCCCAAGACAGACCCTTGAGGGACACCACTTGTGACTGGCTTCGATCCAGGCATAGAGCCGTTGATCACAACCATTTGTCTGTGACCAGCCAACCAATTCTTTATCCATTGAACAGTCCGTTGTTCAAATCCATACCTCTCCAATATAGAGAGAAGGATGTGGTGAGGGACCATGTCAAAGGCTTTGTAGAAGTCCAGGTAGATTACATCTGTCACCCTTCCTTTGTCCACCGATGCCATCACTCCATCATAGAAGGCCACCAGATCGGTTAGGCAAGATCTGCCCTTGGTGAAGCCATGTTGGCTGTCTTGGATCACCTCTTTGTCTTGTGCGTGCCTTCACGTGGCTTTGAGGAGGATCTGCTCCATGATCTTCCCAGGCACAGAGGTGAGGCTCACTGGGCTGTAGTTCCTTGGGTCTTTTTTTCTCCCTTTCTTAAAAATGGGAGTAATGTTTCCCTTTTTCCAGTCACCGGGGACTTCAGTGACAGCCCAGATTTTTCAGATATGAAGGAGAGTGGCTTGTAAATCACATCAGCCAGCTCTTTCAGAACCCTGGGATGTGTATCATCTGGCCCGATAGACTTACATATGTTCAGTGTCCTGAGGCAGTCTTGGACTCGTTCCGCTGTTACAGTGGGAGGGATTCCACTCCTTTCACCCTCACCTAGAGGTTCAGGGTCCTGACAGACATGGGAAACCTGACCACCAGTGAAGACTGAGGCAAATCCTGACAGAAGCTCTTTTTCCTTGCCTGCTCTGCTGCACGTTAATAAGTTGTAGTAGGCTTCTGAAGATGGAGGCCATGTGGTGCATGTTCTGTGTTAGAGACAGTGGGAAATGTAGGTATATCCGTGATCAAAAATCCACTGAAAAATTACACTTGTACTGCAGTACCATGGCCTATTTGTTACATATCTAACACTAAATTTTGACCAAAACTAGACCTTCATCTTAATACGAGATAGTTATCATTTGTTGTAATGCATACCTTAAAAGCTTTTCTCCATAGTATACAGTAAAAGTGATACCAAAAACTATTGTGTAAGAGTGATTTTGATGGTTGTGTTATTCTTGGACAGCAGTATTTGAAACTTGTCAAAAGTTTAACTTCAGAACAGATGCTGATGTCTGTACCTTGTACCGGCTGATCTGCATACCTCAAAATCTGTTGTGTGTGCTGTGCATGCTGTAGGTAACTCAGCTACAGCAATAAACTCACAGTGGTAATGTAGCTAACAAGGAAGATTTATACGTTGATTATCTTTGTTCCTTTTTGTGAAAAACATGCAGCATCTTTTTTTGGAAACAAATTACCATTGAGGGAACTGTTAGTTTCTTTGTTCTCATTTTATATTTCATTTGCTTTTCAGGTTTGGTTTCAGTTTTCTGATATTGTTTCTTAGTTTTTGAGATGATGCTTTTGTCATCTCAAAACCCCTTCAGAAGCTGGCAATGTTACTTTCCTAGAATGAGATTTCTCCTTTTCCTCCACTGCCTCACCCTCCCTCCTTCAACTGACTTTCTCACATCTTTATCCTGTTGACATCTCTCATGTTTTCCAAAACTACTTTCTCTCCAAACCCTCCAACTTCACTGCTGTCTGAAGATTACATTTCACATGTCTGCCTCAGTTTTGGCTTTATTTCACTGTTTTGGATGCAGTCTTGTCCCTGCAGCTACTATTTTTGGTATGAGTGCAGCAAGGGAATTTTTGTGCAGTTGGAAATATCTGTGAGCAATAAAATTAGTGCTTGCCAAGCAAAAAGGGAAATACATTGAGGGACACAATTTTAAGAAACATTACTGTTAGCGTGGGCTTAAAACTACAAGCACTAGTGCTTAACAGCTTCTTTGACATTTTGGCATTGAGGATATTTCAGTCACTTTTTTTAGCATTCATCAACTTGTGTACATGTTTTAAATTTGAAGTCTGATATAAAAAATGAAGTTAGAGGCGTAGCACAAGTCGGGTTGCTGCTGGACGTGGATTGTAACTTCAGAACACTTGCCTCCAACCTGTGCATATAGTGAAGTTTGTGAATTTTGTTGCTGACTTGAAGAAAAGTTTAAATATTTGATTTTTTTTTTTTTTTTTCACCACAGGGCAGTTGACCCTTGAAAA
>NW_010107737.1:0-13255 GCF_000699245.1 Pterocles gutturalis | reverse complement strand
TTGCTTTTCAATGAGACCATAATACCTATGACAAACTACTAGGAGAATACTGGTATCCTATAAGGTTTATCTTTCATATTGTATGTTAGACAAAACTAGGATGCTTACACAAGGTTGTGTTGATTGCAATATATTCCTTTCCCAGCTTTATCTCTCCAAAATGACTGTGCATTGACTGCAGAAGCTGTGGGAGCCTGATATTCATAAAGCATGACCTCTTCTGCTAGCTTATTCTTGTCTAGGACAGAGAATAGTCTTCAGCATTACTCATGGTTTGTTACCTAGGTGCATCTGCTCGCCTGCAGTTGATCTTCCGTTCGTTCACTCTTAGGCCTCTGCTGAGATTGACTGTCGTGGGACTAAGTAACACTCTGGATACTGTGTTTGGTTTGGACACACTGTATTGGACTGAAATGCCCAACTCAATTCATGTGAAGAGTTTCACTGGACTCTTATGTGCTACTAGTGTTTTTGTCATTAATAATTAGGACTGAAGAAGGCTTTAGGTGAAGTTTTATAACCTGTTACCAATCCAGGATGCGTTCAGTCCTGTGCCCTTTCAGAAATGCTTTTAAACACAATTCCACACAAAATAATTGGAAATGCCGTGTAAACTGTGTAGAGTAAAAGTGAGTTATAGTCCTATGTACTCTAAGGGACAATATTAATATCAGAAGTTACTGCTTCTCCTATCCTCTGCTCCCTTTGTTGTGCCAGTGTACCTGTTCATGTGGCTGAGCTGGGAAACAAGCAGAGGAGCTCATCTGCTCTTTAGAATGACATTTGAAGAAATCAGTCCCTCCCTCTCTCTCTGTGTATCAGTTCTCTGATGTAATTTACAACAGGACCATGCTAACAGTTGGGTTAGCACAAGCTAACTGGCAAGCTGAAGTGCAAGGCAGAAACAAGCAGATGAAGAGCCCAAGGCAGAGGAGACAAATTTCTGAAGTCAACAGTGCTGGTGAAATCCCAAGGGATATCTTAATGTTAAGTATAACTAAATGGCTTGTGATAAGGATCTGTGGTTTGCTCTTATTTATCACAGTATCTACGACTAAAATAATTAGTGTGATCCCTCTCATGTACTTGAAGAACTCAAAATCTTCTTTTAGATCTCCAGACAAGTGAAAACTGAAGAACAAGTCCCTATCTGAAGGACCTTTCTCATAAGCCACTTAACGTTGTTAGATAGAGAAATTTGATTCCTCTCTGCAGTTTAGTCTGGTGCTGCACTTCTTAGATCAGTGTCAAACTTGTTGGCTGCTGTGTGTCTTCAGGTATTGATACAGCAGAAGAATATTCTCAAAGCGTTTTCTTCCTGTAAGAGAAACAGAATGCCTGGAACCTCACAGTTGTATTAGAGCATCCATGAATAATGCTTCCCCCCCCACCGCCCCAATAACAGGAAGAGTTAAAGCAAATACTGTTTTCTTTAACTCGAGATGGCATGTCATGGAGGACAGAGTGCCTAAGAAGTACCTCTGTTTTATATCTGGTGGTGGGGATGACCAGGGATGTAGAGTTGTTACAAGATCTGCTTCTGACTCCTGTGTCTTTTAATAATACGGGCATAACACGTAATACGATGTGATGCCTGGTACAGAGGTGAGGAGTTTTGATCTTCTGCAATTATTCTTGTGTTCAAATACTTATTTGTTTTGCTTGTATTCAAATACTTTAGTGTTTTACAATGTTAATAGGTAGCTGGCTTGGGAAAAAACATTGACCTAAATAGATGTGTGTTTCAGATAAAAATGAAAAATAAAAAAAATAGTAATTTTAAATGAGCTACCCTTAAGTGTCTTGTTTGTCTGTATTTTAACTGATCTTTTAGATGGTAAGCTCTCTGAGGTCTGGCTGGCTTAATTTTGTCGTAAGCAGCATAAGGACAGCATCAGTGCCAGTGCAAAGGAGGATATGATAACAGTCGGACACTGACTAGCACAGGGGTTGTATTTTGTAGGTTATCACCATTAAGTACAAGTATACTACAAACCTTAAAAAAAAAAAAAGAAAAGAAAATAAAGAGGAATCCCACTTTCCCTTGGTTCTGCAGTGGCATTTTGAAAGTGCAGTACTCTTTCCAAGGGGAAAGATATATACATAGATAATGTTACAACCTGCAAGCTGCTGCATGTTCAAGGGAACAAAGCACGAGAATAAAGAAGCAGTAGCAAATAAAACTAGTAAGTTAGTTTCTGTCATTCATTTTGTAATTTTCAATATGAGGATCAAGCTCAAGGAGAATTCGGTACAAACATAATGAAAACGCGAGTCTCACTTTGTTTTCTTTCACTATGGTAGTGTAATTATGTGTATATATATATATATATATTTAAAATCTAAATGGTCAGTTAGGTAGAAAACCAAACCACTGCTCTTTTCAGGCTTCTATAATAGAAGCTGATAGTATTGCCATTCCTGTTGCAAGATGTCTTCTCAAGTATAATTTTTTATCCTCTATCAGTGATGATTATTTTTAAAATAAGAGTGGAAGACAGTGAGAGTAAAAGTGAGCTATGCCATCCTGTGTACTGCGTGTCTTTTTGCAGTATTGAAGGTGAGTGTAATGCTTTTCTGATGGACTGATCCAATCTCATCTCTTTTCTGGTACAGAAGAGAGGTCTCTAGAACATGAGGCTTGTAGATAGCCTTGGGCTTTTTTAAGTTGGACGGTAATTGCATCAAAGAGAACAGCTCACTTCCCTTTGCACTGCTCACTGTGGCAGGGGAAATTTTTTTCTCACAGAGAATGAGAGGACATACAATGTGTATGTGTTTACCCCTAATAATCTTATCTTCAGTGCTTATGTACTAGAGTAAATTCAGTTCATGCTTCAAGTGTGACTTGGTACTATTCAGAAAACCACAGTCAATAGTTAAAGTACTTTAATTCAGAAAAGGGAGAGGTGTGGCAGTGACTGGTTCACTCAAGACAGGAAGATAAAGATCTGCCTCTGCTTTTAGCAGAAGAGAGGAAGAAAAAGTCCCTTACGCAGTCTCCTTCAAATATCCTTCTTGCTAATATGAAAATTGACAAGGAATCAGTTTAAAGATTAAAGTGAAATAATACAGTGGGAGCGAAGAAACCACATGTCCCTTAAACATCAGGATGCATACCTAAAACAATATTTTGGGTGCAATCAATAACGAATACAAAAGCACTTGTTTCCTTCTAAAACATTTGTATGCTAATTTTAAACATCCGAGGTCAAGAACACCTAAAATGTATACATAGTGTACAAACTGGTGGTTGCAGTTTAGAGAATTTGCTTGTTACATGTAAAAATAGTCTTTTGAAGTCTGTTGAAGGACAGTGGCAAATGAAATGTAACTTTGAAAAATACACAGCATTGATTTATGTCCATTGCTATTAAAAAAATGTATTCTATTCAAAATCTGAATGTTTGATAATCTTGCTCTTAGGTCATTAAAGGATTTAAAATGGATGCTTACATTTGTGAAGAAATTAAGTTTATATTAAAATGTGCTGTTTAAAGTGGATGAAAAATGTGTTTTGTCCTTGATTGTTTAGTGTTGTGAGCCATATAAAATATGGTAAAAAAAATTGTGAGATCATGAATAAGAGCACTTACAAAGCATTGAAAGTGAGCACTTGATCAAAACTGAATACAGTTTGAAGATGCTGTTTGTAAGTATACGTTATCCTTATAAAGTTTATTATGAAGGGAACTGGAATGATTTAATAGCAGCTACATTTTGCAGTACTGTCCTAGGCATATCCTTTTATCTTCCTTTGCCCTCCATGCAAAACCTGAAATGTAATAAATGCACCAGAAAGGACAAAATCCTACTTCATTCTGTCTTTTACAAGGATAGTATGCTTGAAGCAGTCTGCACTCATGCTATTAGCTGTAGTGTTCAAGTGCTCTGTTTATATCACAGCAGAGCTTGAAGGTTGTCATTCTTTAAGCAACATCTTAAACCCCAAAAAACCAAAACCAAACCAAACCTAAGCTCCTGGAAAGTATGGTGATGGCTGGAAGGTATTCGTAGAACCAAAACCACCAGGCTGCAGGCAGCAGCTGCTAAAACTCCCTCCCCTCATGCTTGCTTTGAGTGCCTCTGCCTTTTGGACAAAACAAAGAGGTTAACAGGACTGTACTGCTTGTGCAATTTGGATTTTCTCTCAGTTCCTTAAAAGAGCAGAACTGTCTAGGGAAGCTTTCATGCTTTTGGACTAGCTTCATCACTGACCTGAAGTTTGAAAAAACGAGGATTTTAAGCACAACTTTTGTTTAATGGATATACATTTGTGTCCATAACTGGAGACTTGCTAATTTTACTCCTAATAATATGGCATTGAGTTTCATAAATTTCTGGAGAACATTCAGTTTTGTTTGTGGTTGTGTTTTTGTGGTGGCTTTTTTTTTGTTTGTTTGTTTTGGTTTTTTTTGTTGTTGTTGTTTTTGTTTGGTTTTTTGTAAGTAAGGTTGTGGAGTTGTGTGTGCAGTTCCATGTAGTTACGCCTGCCAGTCCCACTATTCCAGTTCAGGAGTTTGTGTGATCAGAAGTATCACGCCCTATAAAAGGCATGAAATGTTAAAGATGTTCAGTGCATGAAAGTGGTGGAGGAAGAGTTTGATTAGCGAGGGGTTCAGCCTGCCCTTTGCTATTGTTGGAAACTACAGTTATGCTTTTTTTAAACTACTGTCCTAGAGAAGCATGCTATAGACACTTTACATCTGCAATGTAAACATAGGACATCAAGTGTTGCTTGGTATAATTTAGAGATGTAAAAAGAAAACAACAACAGAACTCTTCAGTTTTGGGTATTTCTAACTTAATGTCAGATGTTTTATTTTAACAAAAGGGGAAAATATTCCCAGCCTTAGCCTGTCCTTTTGAACATCGGGTCATCTGTCTTCATATCTTCCGGAGTAAAATCATGTTTTTCTGTCTCTGCTTGCTTTCCTGGTGTCAAACCGCCCTCACTACCTCACCTCTCCTTCTTACAAGACTTTGTGGAGAAATGTTGCATCTTTTATAGTTATTAATTCCCCAGGGCTTTTGAAGTCCCAGCAGTTTGCATCTCTGCAGTTAGCTTATCTATAAACACAAAGAGGCAACACCCAGAAGATTTTTTTGTCTTGGCTATTTTTTTTTTTTTTAGTCTGGAGAAAGACTTTCCTGCCAATTTCTGTGAAAACACTGTGGAGACACTGGAGAAAATGGATACAAGATGAGACTTCCCTAGGGCAATGCATGTATGGAGGAAAAGTGTGGAGGTTTGCATGCTCGGAGCCAGCCAGGCTTCCTCCAGCAGCAGGGCAGCACCTCTGGGGTCTCCTATTGCAGGTGGGCTGGGCGCTGGGGCTCTGTGTTCTGAGGAAACGCACCTGACTGCCAAAACCAGCTTTTACAGCAGTCGAGCTGTAAAAGCTTGCTCCCTCTGCATAGAAGCATTTGGCACTTGATTTCAAACTGTTTTTCAGAGTTGCTGGCAGGCTCCTGTCAGTCACAAAAAAAACTTGGCTTGGGGTTGTGAATTTCTCTGCCATGGTTCCCTGTGAGATTTGGACTATTTTCCTTACTGCCACTATGCCAGTGCCAAGCCTTGATGGGAAGGAAGAACGGAGTAGTCCTCAGGTGTGTTTCCTGAGGATGTAGTTCAGTGGAAATGGAAGAATGGACATGGAGAGCAAGAGATGCCAGAATTGGGATAGCTGAAGGTGATGTCAGTGAGGAAACGGGCAGCATCCTGCAGCTGGTGATTACCCTTGTGTAAATTTATGACTTTGCTTTGGATTGCAGCTATTGATGTGCTACACCTAAAGCCTAGATTTCATTATTTGAATGAGGTGAAGATCAGTGTTCAGCTATATGTGAAGCTTTGTGTAATCAAAACCGGGCTCTTCACGTTTCTACCTGCTGGAGTTCTTCAGACTGTTCCTAAGGAAATGTTGGTGTGGGTGCCAAGGCTGTAAATTATCTTTCATGTGTTTTGTGTCTGTATGACTTGGACACTTCAGTGTATGCCATAGCAGTATTTAGTAGAGGCACATTTGCATAGCTGGTATTTGAAATTTGCTATTGGTTTTTAAGGGCGTTAGAGGTGCCATTCTGTGAAATGAAGGGTTTGCTTTTAGCCATGTCTTTTTTTTTTTTTTTTTAATCTTTTTAATGAATTTTTATTCTGCCTTTTTTGAAAAGCTCTCATCCTTTCTCCTTCCCTAGAGGCTTGTGGTTTGATTAAAACTGACTTGAACCAACACAAGAGTACTGACACTTATGATACCAGAACAAGGCAGATGGAGAGAAAATGTTCAGTTTAACTTAGGAACACCCTTTAGTTGGAATAATGTGCTCATTAGATCAGCATCTGTGCAATTGCCATGGAGTTGTCTGGCTACATGTCATTTTCACATCTGTCAGCCAAGTTAAATGTAAATTTAACAGTTCCTAGAGGTCTTTTTGGTTCAAAAGGTAATGCTGGATTATGGTAAAATATTAAGATATTTTTCCTTCCCTCCTCTGTGCCAAATGAGGTATTGATCCAGGGTTGTCTGGGGCCCAGTAAACTGCAGAGTAGCAGATGATAAATCTTCTTTCTTAATCTAAGTCATTTGAGAATATATTTATGTATAACAATTTCAGCATATCTCTGAGGGACAGAGACACAAAATGATGATTTATCTTTTTCTCTTTTCTTTTTCTTCCCTTTCTTTCCAATCTGATTTATGAGTGAAAACAACTTAATGAAAACTTGCTCAGCATGTGGACATGAGAAGCAGTTCTGGCTTTGAAGTATCCTGGGTATGAGACACTAGAAACTGGCCTCATAAGAGACTTACCCTAGTGATGCAGTGTGATTGTTTTCTCTAGGCACATTGGATTTATACTTACTTGAGCTTTTTTTTTTTTTCCTATAACCTGACCAGAGCTCTGGGCAGTGTATATGTATCTCTAGATAATTAATATGTGGATGTATGTATCTCAGGACTCCCTGCCTTCCAGTACTTGTGTGCATGCCAAAAAGTAGGTTGGTATTGGAAATATTTTTCAATGGCAAATAACTGCTTTATATTATGCTAATCTGTTTCTGTGTATCTGCTAAATTGCTTTATTCACTCCCTTGAGGTAAATTGAAGTTTACAGCAAAATGCAATACTCAATACTAAGCTAGGTGCACAGATTTTGAAAAAAGACTTGATATGTAATATGGTTGTGAATTCTTGGTGACTTTTATTGTGTCTTAGAAAAACATCCTGATTTATGTGCATACAACTGCTTTGAAGATCTAACCCACAAGTGAGTCTTTCTAGGTTTTACTGGCCTAAGCTATGAAACTGTTGCCATCGACATTTGTTGATCACTTCATGTTTTCATTTTAGGGAAACATCAGAAGTATAAATATGGGCATAGTCCTGACAGCAGCTGTCAATACCAAGGAAATGTTGCCTGTTTGGGGAGGGAGTGAGTTGCAAAATTATTTACTTCTGTTTCTTCTAAAAGTGGAAAAGTACTTTTAAAATGTACTTTGTCTGTTCTTGAACTGCATGATTTGTTAAGTTCTTTTTTAAGGAACACAACTTAGAAGTGGCCCCCACTGAAATATTTAATAAGGCACATGAACTCAGACACACTACTGCTGTGGAAAGAAGTAGAATAGTCCCTCTAGTGTACTGCTGCTGTAAGTATGCATAAGGATATCTGATGTGACGAAGAGTATGGCTGTAGAAAATTATAAAATAATGTTTTGGTAAGGGGTATGAAAACTGGAGAGTCTGACTTAAAACAGTAAGTCAAGTGAAACGACAGTAAATACCAAGCCAAAAAAAAAAAAATCTGCTGTTCAAATAGTTCATGAAGTAAAAAGTTGATGTGTAGTGCAAGACCGTTGCTCTTGCCAGCTGTGCCCAAAACATGAATGACGAGCAGAGCCACTCGCCGAGTTGCAGGCTGAGGTGCGCTTCCTCTTCCACGTCTGTAGATTTGAATTTAATTTCGTATTTTGCATAAACTGGCTAGATACTGAAAAACAAACTTGAACATTGACATATTCTTGAAGTGAGTGTGGCTTTGATGTGACTTACAAAGAGTTGCTTAACCTCAGTCTGACAGCATTAGTCAGTGAAAGGAGCTGTATTGAGGCAGGTGCAGGTGGGGTTTCCTTTTATGCCTGGAAGTCTCTTGCTAACATCTCCCAATTTCAGGTTGGCGGCAGGAGAGGAATGGCTTTCCAGCGTGAAGGGATGTAGCCATTGCAGGATGTTTTGGAATAGAAAATTTGTTTTTTTGATGTGTCATAGCTAGCCAGGACATCAATACGAGTCTTTACTCAGTATTTAGTTTTCACTGCCTGTTCCTGGTAATAATAGCATGCATGCAAAGGCCCTGAAGCCCTTTGTACAGTTGTTTGTTGAAGAGCAGTACCAGCCACGGCACCAGCATCTGTCTGAGTCCTTGCTGTGGAAGAAAACTGGGCAATCATTTGGTGTTAAATGGGTAAAACAGATTAAAGCACTGCTGAAAGGAACAGAACAAGGCAAAAAAAGCACATGAAAAACATTAAATTGAATGTTACGGACTTTCATGTGTATGGTACACTGTAGTTTTGGAGTTCAGAAATGCACTATATTATAGCTTCCCTCATGTCAACTGTATAGGGCTTCAAACCAGAAGTGTTCTGAAAAAATCCGGAGTCTGTCATTGTCAGTTTAAAAATCAGACCTTTTGCTGGGTTTAGTTTGATTGTTTTGATGAATGTCTGTTGGAACTCTGATTTTTTTTCTGACAACTGAGCCCATAGAAAACTGCAACCTTCCTCATGGACCTAGAAATTCGGGAACTCTTAAGAGTTCCTGCAGTGGCTCAGAACCGAAGAACTGAAATTTCACATCTAAGGAGAATTTTTCTGTGTCCCTCTTAATGTCGGAGCAAATACATTTACATTTATGTGATATTGAAACAGTGTATTGACCAGAAGTGGCGGTTTCATGTATGATTGCTTGTGTAGGTATTCCTGACATTTTGTCAGAATTCTTTAAGGAAACCACAGCAGCAAGAACAAGACCCCTCAGTAGAAACTGTTCTGTTTCTTGACAGGGTGCTGTTTTAAGCTGTGCTTTAATAGGAGTGGTCAATGGGCAAGCATAACCTTTTATTTTGTGGGAGTTATGTCTGTTTTCATTTATGTATTTTAATCTTAAATACTCACTGAGGTGGTTAATGGTCTTCAGTTCTTAATTGTTTTGTTCTGAAATAGAAGAATAGTGACCTCTGCCCACTACCTTTCCCCTTTTGCAAGGCCAGTGTGTGCACACTTGATCATGTACTTCTGGAGAACACAGGGTGTCTGAGATACTGACAGCTATTGTGATTATTACAATGTGTTTTTTAATGGATTATCCGGTTCAGTTTTTGGTAGAAATCTACCTGTCGGCTTCCTAGAATGTTAGTTTGCTCTTCCTGCAGTGTCAGACCTTTTCTGTTCTAAGAGCAGTGAAAATTACTGCTGGACTTCTGTTTTCTCTAGTCGTAGTTCCTTTCTCTCTCCTTTTGTGTGTGTGCATGTTCTCACGTACACTTTTCTGGCTTGCTCCATGTGTGGGGTCCCCTTCTCTCCCACCACCTGCCCAAAGATTTCACATCAGTCCCTGAAAAAGTTTTTCTGTTTGTCTTAATTTATAAGTCTGGCTTTTGTTTGTGTTTGTTTGATAGCTGTAAAATGTAGTTTGGTACATTTGGGGAATAACATTTGCTAGTTATCTTCCTAAAATTAATAATTTTTTTTGTTGTACAGATCTTTTTGTTTTATTGAAGCAACCATAGTTAGCTGTAAAGGGTAAGCCATACTTCTGCTGGGTTTGATTATGCTACATAAGTGAGAATCCCTCTAAGGAAAAGGGTTTGCGTGGGTGGAGTAGTTTGCAAAAGATTTTCTGTGTGCTTAGAAATAATAACATGTTGAAACAGGAAAGGGGATATTGAGTTCACCAGACTTGCCACCCTCTGTTTCGATAGTCATTAGACCTCTTTTCCTGTGATTTTTGACAATCAACATCCACCCATCTGTCAGGACAGGTCATTTTGCCAGCTATTGAATTTTCAATTAATTTCCTGTAGGGTCTTGTCTCATGTGGCTTAGCATCCTTGCAGTCCTGCACTGGGATTCTCACAGGTGCGCAGAGGCAGGTTCTTGTCTAGTACAGAAACCAGAACTCCCCTGCAACAGCAACACTTTTTAAAGGAGTCTTTTTTTTCCTTTTTGACCTATTGACTAATGTGAAATAGTTTTAAATTAACTTGATGGTTTATTCAGTTGACTTCTATTCACACTTTCCAAAACTTATTCTAGTCTGTATTGCAGTTCTTCTGTTCATAGGGGAATTAATGTGCCTAAACCTTTGATCATGTTCATAGCATATATATTTGTTTTTATTATTCTATGATGTTTCTGTAGGGCAAAAACCAGATTTTCTGTGGCATTAATTTTCACAGCAGCTTAAATGAACCCAAAATGTCCCTTTCACAGAAGTAGTATAACTTAGTTGATTCTGAATTTTTCTCATCTGCATGTGAGACCTGACTCTCTTTGAAGGCTTTGTAACTTCAGGTTAAGCTCTGTAGTTGGTGATTATTCTCTGTGGTTTTTACTTTATCGTTCTTTGTGTAAACCATGTCATTGTCCTTCCTTTGAGAGATGTACTTTTAACTCTGTTTTATGGTCAGGTTAGTCTTGTAATTAGAACTTCAAAAATAAACAATTTTAATTGTCAAGATTATTCTCAAGTGCCCATGGAAGGTGTAATTGCTATACTGAGTTTTGATACTACCGATGAAAACCTTCTTTGGAAATTTAACTTCAGCTTAATATAGATTTAAAGTTGTGAAGACCTGCTCTGAAACTTCTGGGAAGTTCAGGGGAACCTTGTTGGAAGTACGGAAATTCAGACAGGGTGTCATTTTGAATCTTTTTCTCTCTCTAGCAAAAGACTTGCCAATCTGATAGTGCTCAAAATAAGAGAAAATATTTGTGACAGAGAGGACATGCTAGGCAGAGGACAAGTTGGACTTGTATTACTACAGCTGACAGCAAAATGACTCCATGTATGTGACCATGTGTACATGTATTCTCCTCTCCATAGTGTTCTTCCTCTCTTATTGTATAATCTTGAGCACTTACAGGAGTTGTTTTCTTAGAATGAGATCTTCCAGACTGCTAACACCTTCTAAAAATAATCAACACTTAATGGGCTCAAATGTGCAGCTTTTCCTCTTTGGCTAACAAGAGATTACCTTGCCTTTGCAAGCCGGTCCTGTAAAGGTGGGTTTCTGATGGTTTGGCATTTGGCTCCCTCTACTGGCCAGTGTTTGGAAAAGCTCAAATTAATACTACAGTTTTCTTTCTGGAGCTACAATTAAAAAAATCTTCAGTCTGTAAGATGAAATTTGATTACAGTTGCATCCAGGTCCAATTGCAGACTGAGTGTCCAATTTGTGGCATATATGACCTGGTTTTAAATCCATTTAAATTGGCTTTTACTTGTGCTAAAACTTGTAAATAAGAGATTTACCTTTTCTTCTCTTCATGTTCCCATCACATCCCCTGGTACAAAAGCACTGGAGACCAGCTTGTGGGATATCTGTGGAAGTTCAGTGCACTCGGTATTTGGCACAGCCAGATTCTGTGTCTGTTCATATTATTTGATGTGAAATGATGCAGTTGATAATTAAACAACAGAGAACAAAATGTTTTATTGCTTCTGTTCTACAACTAATAATGGTTTCTGTTTCCTTCTTCTCCAGGTGATAGAAACACTTTCAAAACTTTCTCGTACTCCTATTGCGATAGGCACAGGAATAAGGTATGTTATTGCTCTCGTGAATGATGGGAATAATGGCATGATGTTCCTTAGAGGCAGAACAGGCAAACATGGAGCTTTTGAACAAGAGGTTGGATGATCAAGCAAAATAAATCTGTCTCTCGGTTTATTTGGAAATGGATGACATAAGATGATATAAGCTTGTGAGGCTGTATTTCAGGTAAATAGTGAGGCCTTGGGCAGGTGAAGTTTCAGTAGAAAGCCCAGGCCTTTCCTTTTTTTTCTAGGAGCTGTGAAAAATAGTATATCTGAAAGGAACACTCTGGAAATCCCCATCTCCTTTCACGTGGCACCTTGACTGGTCAGCAGTTGTGTCAAGGGAATGTTTGAGCTGGAGCTTGTTGTTGTGGACCACTCATCAGTCTGGGGCAGTTTCACACCCAAGCCCTTCAAATGCTTGCCACTTCATTAAGAGAACAAGCCAGCATGTAGGGAAGAAGGAAGTTAAGAGATGTGGGGGGTATCCTGGCTCTTGGTGTCCCTGAGTAAGCAAGTCTCTAGTTGTAAAACACAGTGCTCAGTGGACAGCTAGCCAAGGCTCTGGACCTCTGAGGAGCTCCGAAGAGTATCTTCTGCCTCTGGTACACTTACTGAAGTGCCTGAACTACATCTCTATCTCGTGCTGAAACACAGGGTGAACAAATGAGCAGTTAGTATTACAGAACTTGTGTGGCAGTTGTGACACATGGATTGTAAGTCAGGCTGATGCAGTGCTGATCTATATGAAGATGAATGGATTTCTTCTTCTTTCTCCCTTCTAAAAATCAACAAAACTGTCAAGTTTGTGAGATTTTCATTTTTGAAAAGAAACCAAAAAATGCCAAACAGACCTACCCACGTGAACTACAACTGTGGCCTGTGAAAGAAGGTGAAAAGACTTTGTGCTTTGGTACTCTCCATCTTTTTGAATGGTTTGATTTAGCGGTCTTATATATGAATGGATGATGTTTTTAAAACATGGACAAAGTTCCCCAGCCAGTCCTGTAATACATGTCCTGTGCTAGAAAGAGTAGTTAATATTCTCAGTTGAAAAACTGACAATGATGTGTATTAGTGGTGATTTATAACAACCCCATCCAGTAGGGTTTTTTATAATATTATATTATATATCAATTCATATGTAGAAGCCTAAATACACATATATTGTTCATCAGAGAAAGAGGGGAACATACGAAAACATTAACATGCAGTAATCTATGTGAAAATTTCAGAAACCAAACAAAACCCCACTATGTGACTAGACTAGTGCTGTCTAGAATTCATGCTATTTTTCTTCCTATAGGCCCTTCCCTACAGAAGAAAGTGTTGATGATGAAGATGTCTACAAAGGTCTTCCTGATTTAATAGAGTATGTTGTAAATCTTTAGATAAATTCAAGATTTTTGCTTTCAGTTGCATGCTATTAT
>NW_010107736.1:0-8555 GCF_000699245.1 Pterocles gutturalis | reverse complement strand
GAGTTTGGGTCAAATTGACAAGACTTCTAATGTAGATGAGGCAGTAATATCTTTAATATCGTGCCATGGACACTAGACGTGAGCAGGATTAGACCACACGGTGCCTACAGCACTGATGTTTTGGAGGTGCCTTCTCTTAAGCAGTGACTTAAGAGTGACCTTAGAGAAAGCACGGACCCAGGATTTCAGTGTTTCTTAGCAAAGGATGAGCCCAGTTTTTAACAAGCTCATCTTCCCCCGGGACAGTTTTTCATACAAACCAGGCTGCAAGGTTTTTTTTGTGTATTTATTCGCTGTGATGAAGCTTCCCTAGGGCTCAGCCAGGTACCATTTTTGTTTTTAATAGCCTTGCTGTCTCAGCAGTCTCATCTGGATGAATAAGAAAACTGAACACATCTCTCCTTTTCTCTTATCTTATTCGGGAGTGTCAGGAGAGAACAAAAATGAGTTGAATGACTTCTCTACCAATTCCAAACAATTTTCTGTTTTCTCATATCAGTGTGGTTGAAAGGAACTCTTGTTTAAGCTAGTGTCTACCTGAAACAACTAGCTAACAGACATGGCAAGAGGGGGAAAAATCATTACAAGTTATCATTTTCAGATTACTAGTTTTGTATATTGCAAATTCACAAATAAGGCTAGGAAGCAGACTCATCACTGGGTTACATTGTTTTCTGTGTTATTAGTTGTCCCAACCACTCATCTCATGGCTAAATAAACGCAGTTCATGTCTTTGAGGAGGAATCACAGCAACATTTTGGCTTCCCTGTTCCCTCAGACCTCAATTCTGATCCAGATTAGGGGATGCACTTCAGTAAATACCTGATTTTCAGCAAGCACAATAACTACAGCGGGACTTTTCACGTGCTGAGAATCAGGCACACACCCAAGTATCGCAGTCAATCAAGACCTGCAATTTTCTTTCTGAAGTGAACATGTGCACAGACATGAAAGATGTGCAGTTAGCAACGGTACAGCATTTCACATACACTTGAATTGGCGATCAGCATTTTGTCAGGAATGATGGCTATCTCTGCATACTACCTGAAAGGAATATATTTAGCAGCAGAATCCGTTAAGTCTAGATTTCAAGCACTGTGTGAATACACAAGGGACTCCGAGGTTGTTGAACACCTCATCTGCTGCCACCAAGGAACACTTAATAAAAAGCGGCTCTAATAATCCTTGCAGAAACACCAGCGTTGATTGAAGATACATCTTTGGTCCTTCGCCAAAGGTCTCTCGACCAACTGCCTGCAAGGTCAGATGGCTGCTGGCTGAGATCTCTCTGCCCCCGGAGGCACCGGATCAGGTCTGCCACCAACAAATGGTGTGGGGACAAGGACTGAGAACGCCAGCTGGTGCCAGCCCATCTCCCGCTGGCAAAATCACCTTAGTGCAGAGAGAGTTCCGTTCTGAGAGCAGCGAGGAAGGCCTCGCTACAAGGGAGCAAGGAAGATGTCAGAACACCAGCTTATTACTCATTGCAATTACATTTATGCTTCAAATTACGGATTAAAACCTATCCAGGAGGTCTACAAAGAATAACAGATAAATTCACTCTATGCTCGGCTTTAATTTTCTCAGATGAATGTTTCTTTTTATATCAAGCATATGGTGTACTAGATTTCAAGTCCCATTGATAAAGACTCTAATCTCTGTCGTCTCGTTATTATATTTTTCCATTTTCTGCTGAGGTGGAAAAAGGCACCGCATACCATCTGTCAGCATGATCATGGTGCAATTTGCAGAAGTTTCAGACGGGTACAGCGTTAGTAGCTGCTCGCTCTTCTCCTCCAGACTCGGGTTCTTATAGAAGCAATATAGCCCCATTAAACAGTTACTTCACAAACAAAAACTCATTTGTGCAGCATGCTAATGACAATAATGCAAATGAATCCGTCATGTTTGCAGCTACTATCCCTAACCACCCTATTCATGAATATATGCTAATTAAGCTATTACCGCAAATGTAACTGTGTCAGCACTACTAAATTAAGGGCTGTACTGTAAATAAAAATGGGGCCATAAAAAGGAGAGAAGACAGTAAAAGATAATGGATAGAAAGGCTAAGGACAAGGTAGCAGAGGCTTTGCATGGGCAAGGGAATTTTTTTTAAAGGCTCCCACTAAAGGATCTATTTTGATGCTATGGCTTGAAATCAGAGATAGATGCTGATACATAAAAAAAAATAGTTCTTTTTGTCCTCAAATGCACTAAATCCAATGAGACTGGCAGGTTTCCAATAAAACCAACAAGTGATCATCAACATATTACCCCTCCACCGTGACTCCATCTCTGAGCTCATTAGTAACCATGTAAGGTATGGAAAGATGGCTTAACAGACCCCTTTTGTAAAAGTGCCACAGAAAAGTGAGAGGTTCATATTCGCAAAGAATAATTTGTAGTCTGAACTGTGCAAAGTCAGGGGTTTTCCTATCCGGTAAACTCAATCCCACTGTATACTTTCTGTTTTCTTGTGTTGTCCCCAGTGGGGGAACAGTAAAAGTCGAACAAAATTTTTCCCCCATGAAGACTCCTGTTTCCATTAAACAGAAGAGAAATTGGGTATCTGTAGCAGAAACAATTATGTTGCACAAATATAAATCATGAGAAACACCAATGAAATCAATATTTTGCTGAGGCTCAGCCTGCATATAAATGAAACCAGAGTATGGCTGTAGGTGACCAACTGCACCGGTACACCATCAGCCTTGCTGGTGGGACCTGGACCACCTGAGTCAGTTGGAAAGACTTGAGGTTTGAAGAGATAAAAAGTCCTGAGTTAAAATACATGTCCTTACTGAGAGGGAGAGAGAAAAGATGGGAATGATTCAGTCTGGGGAGGTGATACAGAGATGCACAGAAAGAAGAACAGACAATCATGAGCCATACATTGCATATTCTGCATTTGCAGTTTTCCTGAGTCCATGATTTTCATAGGATGTAAAACCAGAGAGTGCAATGATCAGAACTGCGAGACACTGCATGCAAAGAAAGCCACTGCCTGTAATTAGTGTGAGATAGAGGATAAATAGCACTGAAGATGGCACATCATGAGAATTTGTCTGTACAGTGAGAGTTTTCTCCACTGGATCAGGAAGTTTATATTTTTCTAAGGGATATAATCGCTCCTGCTTCAGCACAGAAGCCCCTTGCCAGCAGAGATCAGAAGATGCCTTTTCTCCAGGCTGTTTATTCCACTTAGGTCTTTTCTCTAACTCAGCTCGAACAGAGCCCTGACAAGGATAGGGCTCTGGATTTGACGTCCCCAATATGCAAATCCTAATTAAACACAGACAAGGATACGCTGTGTCAGTCTGCTGGTAAGCTCCCTAGAGATCGATTTCTGTAGGGACAGGCACGGGGTATAGCTCAGTGGTTCAACAGCATTTTGCGACATTGGCTGGGAAGAGGCGAGCTGGCTGAGCTCTCGGATCTGCATCAGCTGGCAGCCGCCAGCCAGAGCCGATCCCCTTCAAAATATCTTTGCTGTGACAGTGCCGAGGGTCTGAACTGGAGCCAACGGTGGATTTTGCGAGTGACCCTTCTATTTCTAAAGCGCTGGGCACAAACTATCCAGTACACAAGTGATCACCTTCCAACTGGGCATTTCAAGGAGTTTGTGCCCCAGATCCTCACTTTTGCCTCTGGGGTCCCTCCTGGGCTCACCCTGAGGCTGTGGATGGGGAATAAAACGCTGCTGCAGCTGCAGAGCTGATGGCAAAGCCTTCACATTGCCCTCTCAAGCAAGCATTTGACAGCGTTTGCTTTTGCCCAGCTGGCGGGGGATGAAAGAAATGACTTTGCCAATCAGTTTCCAGTTCTGTCTAGAGATTCAGCGGTTTTCTTGAAATGCAGGGTGGCTCAGGGTCACTGGGGAAAGGGAGATTGCGATCCAAGGACACAGCATAACAATAATAATGGGAGGCACTGCTGGAATGTAAAATAGTCGCAATGACTTAATACAAAGTAAACTGTGACTAGCTCAGGAGTAACTGCTTTTAAAACTCTCTTTTTTAAAGAATTAAGAATTACATACTAAGGAAAAGAGCAGGTTTGAAGACAGATATCCAAACGAGAGCAAGAGACCATAAAGGCCAAGTTTCAAAGGTATCCGTCCTAAAGGCTAAAATTAGAGGGGATTTGTGGGAAGATGGAAATTAAACTGCATTGGTCTCATACAAGTGCCTGCAAATAGTAGCACAAGCCTGAGTGCCCTGGGCTGCCGAGCCCTCGCAGTTCCCCAGGGCTGTGTGCTTTCCCATGATATTTATTGCCAGGTCAAGACCTTTGCTTCCTTTCTGACAATCCAAGTATGTACTAAAACCCACATCAGGCTCCGCAACGGGAATTTTCAAGGCATCTCATTTCTGAGAGCAGACTATCAGGTGCACAAGGACAAGCTCTGCCCATGGGCGCAGGAAAGCCGTGCCAGGGCCAGAGTGCCCTGCGGAGCTGCACGCACAGGCTGCATGCATGGGGTGTGCGAGGAGGGCTCAGCAAATACATTACAGCCTGTGCTCTCAGGGAGCAAGAGGCACACACACAGAAGGAGCAAATGGCATTAAGTTAATGAGCAGCGATCTATTAAACAGTGTCATGATGGCTGCTAGTGGTCATTTAACCCCTCCCGGCTCCTGCAGGTAGCAGCACTAGTGAAATGATGTGCTCATGTAACAAAGCTGACTTGCCTTATGCTGAAGGACTGGAGCGAAGCTGAAGAAGGGAATAACTTGCTTTAAGGTTGTCTTTCTAAGGGATAATGTTGGTCATTTTGCCTGCCATACAGCTCAGTGTCAGCCTTGCCAGAAAATAACCATCCTGATGTGAGCAGCCAAACAGACCGGTGGTGTGTCTGTCTGGAAGCGGGAAACAAAAATGTAAATCCTGTATTAGCAAAAGGGAAAAAAGGATGGCGAGCTTAACAAGTGAATTGAGACAAACTGCCCTTGGGCTAACACATCCATTGCAGGATGGAAGGGATATTGTGACAACAGGAATTGAACTCATTTTTCAATCCAGTTTAGTGGGAGCAGGAGTTCCTGGGGCCTGATCTGCTGATGTGAGCTCTGCCACGAACACGAACCAAGCTGTCCTGACTGCACACCAGCAAAGCAGCTGGCCGGGAGCATTGGTTCAGTATGTGTCCACTGGAGGAAAAAAAGATGGAATCCAAAATAATGATAATAAACATAATCCAGAAAAAAAATTAAAACTACTGAAGAGGAGGTGTAGAAATCTCCTGTTCATGTCTGCATGACCAGCTGGAGCCCCGAACACCTTGTCAAGCTGTATTTCATCAAGCTGCACCATTTCTTGCAAATACAAGTGAAACGGCAGCCCCGCAGGGATTACCCGCTGCCCGGTTACCAGAAAAAGATTTTGAAGTGCAGAAAGTTAAAAAGAAAAAGATTTCCAGTTTCCTAGTTTAATATCCATGTTCTGATGACCTGAAGTCATCTAAGGCAGCAATAAAAAAAAAGGGAAAAAAACCTCTATGGCATTTTCTTAAGGGATGAATTATTTTTAGCCATGGAGATTTAAAGCTCTCTCCAAGTTCTTGAACTTTCAGAAGTTTTCTTCACTAAGGAGCTTGACAGCAAAGCTGGTTCAATTTTTCCCAACTTCTCAGATGATCTAATTAAAATATGCAAAATCTCCCTTTCTGCATGATGAAGGAATACACATTTTTTCCAGCAAGATAAAAGGCATTTTCCAGAGGCTTTCTTTTTAAGAATTATTGCTCCCTGCTCTGTTTTTAGGGCTCAGCTACTGTCCTTCACTTTACGGCAGAGAAATGGGAAATCTTGCCCATTTTACTTGGTTTTTTTCTCAAGATTACTGGTACCAGACAGATTTGTGAGACAAAATTTGTTGTCAATGCACCACTGGACCTGATTGACGCTGGTACCACTGCACACTACCTGAGCTCGGTGTAAACGGAAATCTGGTCCTTTGTGCTTTAATTTAGTTCAGGTGGCTCCAGAGGAATGACTTCCCAAACGGGATGTGCATATTTACACTTTTTTAAAAGGAGTTTGGGTTAGTATCACTTTTCAAAAATGACACTGCTTTTAATCACCTGCATTTATGGGATTTTTCTGGGGATGTCTTGCATTGCTTTTTGAGTGCTGCTCACCTCTGCCCAACACAGTCAGGGGGACAGAGGCAGCACTAGCTGCAGCCTTGCCTTGTTTTCCTTCTCAGAGGGCATCGGCCGCTCACATCTTCAACATACAGTACTTCAACGGTTTTTCCTATCGGTCCCTGGGCCAGCATTGCACCCTTTTTATATGTGCAAAAATTAACCTTTTGCTCTTCCAGATGGTGGTCACCTTGTAATTGGCCCTAGCTGGGCAGAACCCAGGGCCAGGATCTGCAGTAAAATGCAAAAGAATAAAAATCTTGTAGAGAATATACAGAAGAAAATTAATTAAACCAACCAGAAGGGATTGCTAGAGAAGCCCTGGCCTATGTTGTCACTCTACAACAACCTGGGGCTTTTGCTTTGTGGGTGCAATTTTTTTTTTCTTTTTCACTTAAACTGTTTCTTGTCCATAATCTGAACTTTATCTTGGTTGCTAAAGGAACTCTCTCCTTGGGCTCAAGGCCATTCCCTGGCAGCAAATTCAGTTCATCCCACTGGAACAGGGACAAATGGATGTCGTTTGCAAAGCCAACTGCACCCACTCAGCACACACTCATCTATACGGTACAGAGAAACTCCTGCAGCAACGCAGCACATGTCCCAGTCCATGGATTTAAAACCCAGACAAACTCTTAAGCACGGGTTGCCTGAATCTGAGCAGGAAGAAAATAATTTTGTGTTCTTGGGCTGACACAAAATGCAGGCAGAAGTTTTGAATTAATTATTTCCTCTGAATCATTTACTCGGTGCTCCTCAGTACCTCGGAGTACCAGGAGGGCTCCTCAGCATTTGCAGCGATAAAATATTGAGTCGACTCTAGTACTGTTTTGCAGGGGAAGAAGTGTTTGTCTTGATGCTCTGACCAATTTAGCTTGTGCATTCCTGGTGTGGCTGCCGGCAGGCTCCAGCACTTCGAGCTGCAGAGACCGTTGTTGTCCGCGTAATGTTGCTGTGCCCCATTAAGGCCGTTGTTGCATTTCACCTTATAGGCAGATACATCTCTGTGACAGATAAAGTGGTCCCTGCACACAGGCTGCAGCTAGTAAAGTGCTTTCTTAGGAAAAGTGCTAGCGAAGTGCAGTGAGTTCAGAGCTTTGGTATGTATTATGCATCTTTTAATAATATCGCAGCAAAATTTAGGGGAGTATAGCGACACTTTTGATCTTTAAAGAGGGCAGGACATAGGCTTGATGTGTCTATGAGGCCAATTGCAAACTCCTCTTAAGCATCAAGTCTTGGTTTCAAGTGCAAAGTGGTAAGAAAGGCTCATTGTAGCAGTTACGGTGCTTACAAAGGAAAAACAATTTAATGCCGGGATTTTATGCCCATGACAGAACTGCAGGGGATTAGCGTGGGGGAGCAGAAACGCAACGTGCTCCAGCACGGGTGCTGTCAGGATGGCGCGATCCTTCCTGTAACAGGTCTGGCCATGGGCAACGGCACAGCGTGAGGGTGAAAGCAGGGTTGGTGCGAATGCCTCTGCTGGAGCTCCTTTCTTCTGGTATAAATAAAATGCTACGCTGGGCTTAAAAGTCCAGAAACAGGGGGAATGAACCCTGGTATAACAAGCGATGCCTGAGGAGGGTCAGTGGGAAAGAGAAGGAGGGAAAGGAATTAAAAGGCCCTCCTGCTGAGCAGAGGGAAGCTTCCCCGGCCAGGGTAAAGGTAAAAACTGGATTTCACTGGATTCAGCCTGTCAGTAAATGAGTTACGAGATTTTCTGAGTTATCCAGTAGATTTAGACACCTGTGTGTCAAAGTGTCTGGGAAGCAAAGAGGAGATACGAACTCAGAGCCCTGAGACAGCTGGAAGGTTCAAGCTGAGAGCCGGTCACCGAGCTGGGTGCCACTTGATGGCGTGCCGACAGGAATTAACGGCCTGGCAGGGAATCGGGCTGGACACGGTGAGGGCAGACTGTTGGGTTTGTCCCATGTCGGCAGGGCACAGGCCAGGGGGCCCGAGGTGCCAGGACACACCTGCTGCCCCTCCGATGGCTCTCACCACCCTGGGGGTGGCCAGGAGCAAGGGATACCCCTCAGCCTCCCCGCTACAGGCCAGGACCAGGGCGGTCCAGGACAGGCCCTGAGGGTGTGAGGGAGCGTCGGTGCGGGGGGAGTGTGAGGGGTGTGGACGTGTGTGTGGGGTGAGTGGGTGTGAGAGGGTGTATGTGTGTGAGGGCGTGTTTGTGGATGGGGGGCTGTGGGTGTGAAAGTGTGGGTGGATGTATGGGGGGGAGTGTGAGCGTGGGGGTGTGCAAGGAGTGTGTGTGGATGTTTGTGGGTGTGTGAGGGGAGCCTGTATCCGTGTGTGTGTGTGTGTGAGAGAAGAGACGGACGTGTGTGAGTGCGTGAGGAGCGGCTGTATCCCTGTGTGTGAGGGACCACTGTACTCCCGTGGCCGTGTG
>NW_010107735.1:0-36677 GCF_000699245.1 Pterocles gutturalis | reverse complement strand
GTGTCTGCTGCCGCTGCAGGTCACATCACCCAGTCTCTCCTGCTGCCTTAGTCACTGCAGTCTGCTTTGTAAAGGGAAGCCAGGTGAACTCTTCTGATGAGCTGGATTAAAAGATTAGCATCCCAGGTGTTTTCTGCTGCTTCACTGCTCCAGTGCTTTTACTGCGCAGTTCTGTGAAATTATACCAATGAGCAAGCAAACCCACCCGTTAATGGCAGAATATGGAGGGACGGGTTAATGGTGGGAATAGTCTGGGGGACAATCTGGTCTCAGGGACAGCTGAAGCTTTTTATCTGGCTGCGATCTGAGTCAGGTTTTATTTGGAAACAGCTGTAATAGCTTAAGATGCGACCATTTCCTAGCTGTCCCTTGCAGGGCAGGGTTTTTCTGCAGGCGACTGCTGAGCTTCACTGGCAGGCTGCTTGCCTGAGTGCAGGGCAGTCAGATGGGGCTTTTAAACTCAGCCAAGCAGCTCTGAGCAGGCAGCTGAAGACAAATGGTCAAATGGAGGCAATAGTATCTTAAAGCACCAAAGTTTTTTGTATTGTGAAGGTTAAGCCATCTTGTTTGTCACTCTAAATTCCAGATTATCTGAATTTTCTATGTAACTGTAAAAGGAGTATTTTAATAATTAATTGAAGTAGTTTTACAAAAGCAAAGTACATTTTGAGTATTTTGTGGATATAGGATGATTTTTTATGTTTTCCCTCAGATGTCTCTGAAAATTTCAAATTTGCACATATTGGAAGTATTAACTTAGCAAAGCTGCAGCAGACCATCATATTGGATTTATTTGCCAGCAAAATCCTCTCAAAATACAGAAATTATTTAAGTTCTAAGGGCACTGAGATAAAGTTGATGGTTTGCCAGCTTTATGTAAATAACTGTAATATTGTACAGGAATAATATGTAAGTACTGCAGACAATTTTTCTAGGATGCTGAGGGCACTCCAAAATTTTCAGACAACCCAATCTGATTGCTTGTTTTCATGCAGGACAACAAATACATTTCCCAAATGGCAGGGAAAGAAAAAAAGAAAAGAGAAACAAAATTATAGTCTGACTTCCCCTAAGGAACAGCTCCTGACCAAGCCTAAAGCACCTCTGGAAATGTACCACAACTTGGGGGCTTAACAGACCAGGAAAGCATGAACAACCAGAAAATCGTATTTCTTGACCAGGAAAGGAGAACTCACTTTCTTCTGAAAGGTGGAAAGAGAGTTGGCATGGAGTTGTGAGAGATGTGAGAAAAACAGACAGTGCTCTGCAATAAGCATGAGTGGCCGAGGGTTTTGGCCTTGCCACTCTCTTGTCCCCTAACCTTGGTCAAGTATTTTTTTTATGCTTCTCACCTCTGTTTCACCTCCAAGGCTCTTTCTCCTGGTCTGTTTGGCTGTATGGCATCAAGCCCTGGGTCCAGATCTCTGCCGGGAGAACTCGCAGCAATACTAATCAGGATCAGGGTGATAGCCATGATTAGTAAGAGACAATTCTTTTGAATGTGGCATCTTGTGTAACAGAAGAAAAAAAAGAGCTACCAAAGCAATCAAAAACCCAGGCAAGACTGGAACCCAAAGAAAGCAAAACACCAAAGTTTAAAGAAAACTTCTCTACTTACTGTATATATAATGACCTCTTCCAGAACTGTGCTGTGCTGAACATATGCTGGGGTCCAGTGGCTTGTGTGGAGTGGCAGTGGGTAAGAGAAAAACTGCAGAAGCAGCAGGAACACTTTTAAAGGTCACCAAGCTCATTCACTTTGGGAAACAAATGAACACTGTGATATTGTGAACAACACTGTGCCCACTGTCTATTACACCACTCCCTGTGACTGTTATCCTACTGCTTTTCCACTGTCATTGCAATGTATTTCTCAGTGGAGAACTGTGAAACATCAGATATCAGAGGAAAAAAACGCAGAGCAGCACAGGAGCTAGCTTGTGTACATGCCCACGGTGGAAGGGTGATGTGCAGGTTCTCACACTTTGTGAAGACCATTACCTGCTGCTGGCTCCATATGGTGTCAGCTTGAGAATGTATGAAGAGCTGGGTATTGAAATTATTTTTCCTACCCTAAGAAAATACATTTAAAATAGAAGCTGTGTTTCCATGTACTTCTCTGGTCAGGATACTCGTCTAGCCACGCTCTGCACCCGGGCAGTGCTGTTTATCCTGTATTCCCATTGAACTCCATTTCTGTTTTTCTGGGTGAGGGAGTCTCTATTCTGTGTGCACATGTGTGTATGGAGGTGTAAGTGCAGCAGCTGGAGTGAGACCATGGGTTGTAGCGGCAAATAGAGAGAGCAGCGTGTGTATATTGTGTGTGAGTGTGTATGTCAGTGTGTGGTCACCAGCAAATATCAAGCCTGACCCGCCAGTAAGTAAGGTAAGAGACTTGGGAGCTAGTTATCAAAGCAGCTATGAACCTGGCCCAGTTACTACAGCGATGAGAGAGGCTGGGAGCTGGTTACCAGGAGGACAAGGGGGTCCCACGGTCATGTGGCCGGCCCTGCATGTCTATGTAAATGTGTGGTACGCTGTTGTGTACGTGTTGGGAATATGTGCTCAGCTTTGCTACAGGCTGGGCATGTAGCAGCTCTGTCAGGCCAATGGATTTGGCAACCCTTAATGAAAAGTATACACACGTGTGTTCAAAGTCAGTAAAGCAAAGCTGAATAATATTTTTTCTGCTGATATATTGTTCTGAATCTTCATGTTTGCCTATTATACGCTTCATCATATGCTTCCCATTTTTCATTAGCTGCAGCTGTTGTGATATTTCTAGAGTCAGATTTTTGCAAGCACGTTTTAAGAATTCAGAAAATTAATTTGAGGTCCTCAAAGACAAAAAATAATTTGAGGTCCTCAAAGACATGTCCTTTTATTACCCCCACTGGTTTTTTTCCTTAAAATATGTTTGCACATTAAGTAAAATGGTAATGCACCTTTTCTATTTCATGAGTACTGAGGTCTTCTACTTCAAACTGATGTGAGAGCGTGATTTTTGGCCTGCTTTTTTTTCATGCATTTCAAAGCATTTTCATAGCTCCATCTCTCATTGCCCTTTTGTTGCCAATGTCTGTATCATTGCTTTCCTAATTACTTGGTCTTCTTCCACTTTTCATTTCATGTCTGCTCCTCTTTTCTCACCTGGGTTTAATGAAGCAGGAATCTAGCAATACACTTACTAAGAACAAACTTTTGCACCCTCAAAAGTGGGATGAATTCAAGGCAAAGCTATTCTGGGGATTTCTCATTTCAATAATCAATTACTTTCCTAGGGAGAACAAGAAAGTGACAATGATTTGGTTATCTGGCTCCCAGGCTACAAGATATGAGTAAGACCTTGAATTTTCTTACCTTTACTCGGACTTTCCTGGTTGTTGTTACTCAGTTTATTGTTGCAGGCTGGTTCAAATTAGCAAGACACCATTAATGTTATGGGAGAAATCCAGCTCTGGAAATCATGGCTACAGTTCTCTGCAACGTGGCTGTGACTTTGCAAATGAAAACAGGTGATGGTCTGTCTCTGGGTATCATGTTTAAATTCTCCATTGCACGGTTCTCTCTTTCCATCAGCACTGACATTTCAATCTTGAATCACTTCTCTTTTTCCTTTCTGGTCCTTTTAAATATTTCAACAAGGGAGAAAGAAGCAGAGGGAAAAGAGAAGGGACTGGAATCAAGTTTCCATATAAATTTAGCTCGGCGGAATGGGCAAGGAAATAGCAGAGGAGTTGTGAATTAGCTCAGTTAATAACCAAATACCTCCTGCCTACGTGCGGCAATGTGTTTACTAGGATATTTATCACTTTGGATCTTGTGCCATTATACTTTTTTTCCAAATAAAATGTCGTAAGTAGCACTCTTCCAGACATCCACAGAACAGCACTTTGTTAAAGAAAGCTTGTACAGATATGTAGTAAGATCAAAGGATGGACTGGATCAGCAAAAATTCAGTTTCAATGCTTGTAAAAGCAAAGCCTGCTTTAACTTCCATCCTTTTGGCTGTTCTAGGGACCAAGGCAGATTCAGTGGCAAAAAAATGTTTCAGTACTATCTTCTGCCCAAACTGAAGTATGACTTCAGATCACATGTCTATACTTACCCTATATGACTTTTTGCTGCCTCAGGACAAAAAACTGGCTCCCACGTTTCTTATATAATGCTCAGTTAATTGCAACCACAGTATAATATTTTGTAAATTGGAGGCAGACCAATTAGAAGATACATGGAAGGTACATACATTTTATTCCTAGTTTTGTTTTCTCCCTTAGGAAGTGAAAACAATTTGTGGAGAATGAAGAGATTTTCTTTGCTGTTACACATCCTTGAGCTGTGATTTTCAGTCCTCACTGTCTTCAGCGATAAACAACAAATACAGTGAGCATGACAAAGAAGTGATAGAGGTTAAAAAAAAAAAAAAAGGCATAACTGTTGAAATGAAAGACCATCAGTGGAAGTTAGCCATGTCTAGAAGTTAGCAATGCCATACCTGTGTAGCCTTCAATTGAGACATCTGCTTCCTTGAAAGAAAGGGATCTTCTTCCTTATAGACCTCACATGCTGCCTGCTGCAGAAAAGACCTGAATGTGTGTGTGCTTCCAATGGAAAAAAATGTTATATTATTTGAGTTTTTTCTTTTTGTCCGCAGACTTGATTACTGGAAAAGATATTGAGAGGATTTCAGAAAGATCTGTCATTTCTCAGCAGAGTACCCTATATAGAGTAAAAGAATAGATAAAAGGGACAACTGAGATTTTTGTCTTCTTTGTGAAGCCTGACCCAAGACATCACCTGACTCAAAACACAAATGAACCAAATTTCTCAACAAAAATTAATAATACACTAGCTGTTTTAACATCAGGATATATGTTCTCAACAGCAGCACTGTACACTGTTATTCTAAGGAAACAAGTGATGGATGATAATGTCCAAGAGATCTTGGTGGAGTAACTTGAATTTTACAAGTATGCATAAGTTTAGCTTGGATGCCATACCTTAAGTAGCAGATATTTTGTTGAGAAAGTAGTCTTTTTGTTAATGGACTCATAATAATGCTTTAGTAGAAGCCTAAAAAAGTTACATTGCTATGAACTGAGACTACTGATATAGCATTGCAAACAGGTGAGGTATTATTCAGTATCTTTTGCTGACACGTGTCCTGTCTGTACCATATTGCTGAGCATGATATTTTGACTCCATTGAAGTGTATGACAACTCTCCTTGGTTACAGAAGCACTTTGATGGTCTCGCTTTCATGTACACATTGAATGAAATATAGTAGTCTCTTTAGTTTGGAAAAGAGGAGTCTGAGGGGTGACCTAATTAATGTTTATAAATACGTGAAGGGTGAGTGTCAGGAGGATGGAGCCAGGCACTTCTCTGTGACATCTAGTGATAGGACAAAGGGCAATGGGTTCAAGCTGGAACATAGGAGGTTCCACTTGAATATGAGGAAAAACTTCACAGTGAGGGTGACAGAGCACTGGAACAGGCTGCCCAGAGAGGTTGTGGAGTCTCCTTCTCTGGAGACATTCAAAGCCTGCCTGGATGCGTTCCTGTGTGATCTGATCTAGGTGTTCCTGCTCCGGCAGGGGGATTGGACTGGATGATCTTTCGAGGTCCCTTCCAATCTCTAACATTCTGTGATTCTGTGATTCTGTGATTTATTTGCTTGTTTATCACTTTTATTTTGGTTTGTGCAGAGACAAGAAATTCTTACCAGTTAATGATACGACAATAAAAACTAAGTAATCAAAAGAATAAAGTGATGAGTGATAACACACAAGAAGGTCAAAAAACCCGTTTTGATGGTATGAACATATCTGTAATATAGAAAATGAGGAAACTTTGTCAAAGTATGTATGAGTGCCACTAGCACGGAACATTGTATAAATGGATGCTATCTCAGTTGCACATCCTAACTAAAGACTTAGAGTGGCAAAGCTCCTTAGATAATGCAGTCATCAAAAGCAATAGTCTGCACCACAATACCTCAAATGTCATCACAAAAACTGTCACAGGCATGCACTGTCCTGTTTCAAGAAAATGTCAAAATGCTGAAACTTTAGTAGCTTCTGCGGCTCTTCGTAGCCAGCTGGGTGGCTCCTGCCTAGCATGTAAAATCTCTCTACACTCTTGTAAAATTCTCTTCCTCAGAGTCTCCTCCTTTTCCAGGCAAGGGAAAGTACCTCACTATTTTGTTCCCTCAGCTAAATTCTGCCACCTGGTTGTCAGTATTTGTCCACTCATAACTTAATGAAATGGATGAAGTTTCAGGCTACCTAGATATGAGAAAGAAGAAATGTCAATAAAAATAGAAAGGTAGCCCAAAGAATAGTCTGTGGTCATATTAAACGCTTTTATTATGGCAGAAGAGACTGCTTAACTACCTTGCCCAGAGAAAAGATGTGTGAGCACAGCCCCCTGACCACAAAGATCTTGATGACAAATCAGTTATCTCTTGTAGTCTCTCAACAGCAAAAAAAAGAGTAAATAAAAAGGCCCAAAGTTTCTCTGTTTTTCCCATCCCATTAGTGGTGAGCATGTTGAAGTGGAAGGAGAACTTGCTCAGCATATTCTTGGGAACAGATGGAAGTGAAGCAAGCTGTCTTTCAATGGGACTAGGTACACTGTAGGTGGATTTATCTGATCAAATGCAGAGATCTACAGCGTAGATGTCTCCTGCCAAGTTCATCACACTAAATTCCCTTTGTAGTCAATGAGAGAAATGAAAATTCCCAGGATGTGGCTCATCCCGAAACAGACGTATATGTTTAGTCAGACAAACTATTTCCAAATACATATCCCTCAATTGATTGGAAAGGGAATCTGAAGGCTGACTAATCACAGACTAGTTAGAAGTCAGTATTTACCTAATATCTTAACTATTGGGATTACAAAGAGCTGAGGTCCAAAACACTAGAAAGTTTCAAAGAAAAATAGGTTATCTGTTCTACCCCTCTGTCCTACAACAGTGCAAAATTTTCTACATCAGTCCTATGAGAGGTTTGTCTCATCTGTCCTTAATCTTTTCAGATGATCTATTCCAAGGCTTTATTTTTATACATAGCAGGTTGTTCTTCATGTCTGACCTGAGTCTTTCCAATTTAAATTTAAGCTTATCTGTCGTGAGTACAAAGCCTCTTAAACACCTGAAGGTTTCTGTGGTGTCTACCCACTGCCACAGAACTGCAAATTTTCTCTTAATGACAAGAAACCTATCTCTTGCAGTCTTTTTTCACAGATAATATTTCAAGAGAGTTGACCATTCTTAGTGTCCTGTCTCAAACTATCTCTGGAAGTGCTGTGCCAAAACCAGGTGATTTTGATACTAAGCCCTCTTTGGCTTGTGAACAGGAATGCTCAGTCTCTTTTTCAGAGACTTGCTATACATCTAGCTATTTTACCACTCCTATTTTGCCTGGATAAAACTGAGGTCTTGCACTTGTTCCCTTTTTTCCTGCCTGGTCCTCCAGTTTGTCGAGATAACGTGGAATGTTCCTCCTGTCCTTGAGCATACCTGAACACAGCCAAGCGTTGGGTCGATGTTCATTATTCCATCATACAGCTGAGCCACGGAGGCTCTAAGGGCTAGAGAGCCTGGTTGGTAAAGAAATTTGACCTCGGAGGTCAAATGCCAGGACTCTTGTGCATCTTGCAGTGTTTTCAGTCCTTCTTTCTTGAAAACTGCAGTTGCATAACAACCATACGTTGTCAAGCCAGAGGCTAATTGAACCTTATGCACTGTGTTTTCTCCCTCTGCTCAGCTGGTTTTCCCCATCTGTGATGAGTCTGGCTTTCATGTGGCACCTACGTCCCTAGACTGAAGCATCTCTTATCTGTCTGTGGAGCTAGGAACTTCCATAAGTGAAAGTCAGTTTTAAAAAGCCACTGAGACTCCAGGCAGAGCCTCATGGGAGACTGTGCACTTCTGGGCTTTGCCAGGTGCTTTCAAACAGTTTTCAGTGCAAACTTCTGTTAGGAGATCCTATTAGAGAAATTTAAGTTAGAGAGAATTCACTCTAAATTCTGTTAAATTTCACAGTCGTGAAAATGATGGCTCATCCAACTCCTTCCCAATTTACATCTGTCCTTGCTTTTGTGTTTTTACCAGAGCTGTAAGAGTTAAGAACAGCCTTCCTGGCTGGAGTAGTATGTAGCAGATAAGCTTCCAGCATACATAATTTTACAGTGGACTTTGATAATTTTTTATGTGTGATGGCATGGTACAACTCTCCTGTTGCAGGGAACTAGATTGAAGGTCCTTTTCAGTCCTGTGTTCCTTATCTTGTAGGTAACCCTTTCATAGCACAGACACTTGGAGTTGAGCATGCAGAGTCCAGGATTCTGCTCAGAGACATTGCCCATGATTTTCAGCAATATTATCTACATCTTTAGTTAAACAAAATGACGCATGGCAATTTCAGAATAATAACATGTTTAGTAAGACGAGAGCACCTTCACCTTTCCCAGCACCCAGTACAAACATTTAAATATTATTTTGTAACATTTACATTCCAGTTCATGTTTGAAGATTAAAAAATGAAGATTGGAACTGAGGAAATGATTAACTTCATTTACCACTTTTGTTTGCTGATGCATAACTCCAGTGGGAATCGATAAAACTTCGTGCAATCACACAGCTTCCAGCCCCACTGACTGGTCCAAAATGGGAATTAGCAAAGCTGCTTTTCTCTTGCATTTCTATGCCCCGGTAAGATTTCTTTGCCTTACATTTGAATGAGTAAAGTTAAAAACAAATATTTTCAAAATAAAGTTTCTGAAGTCAGGTTGTAATTTTCAGATTTGCTGAAACTGCCACAGTCACTGCAAGAACATCAGACCCATGGTAGCTGAGGATTGCAAAAAATCAAGGACTTTATTAAGGTTTCTAACTATCGTCTGAAACTGGTGAAATATATATTTAAAGCACAAATGTTAGTAACTTTGTTCCACATTAAAGATCTGTATCATATCAACAGAATCATCTCTGTAGCTCTTATCTTGTCTTTGAGAAACACCTTTTGTGGGGGCCAGCACAGTCATGAAAATGGGTGCCACATTCCTAACAAGCTGCTGCAAGATTCTGGATGATTTAGGGATGGGCTTAAGATACAGAACTCAAGCACCACACTGTATCAGACTTGAGAAATTAAGCTGCAACCAAGTTGATGTGAAAATAACTGTCTGGGACAGTTCTAGAGAGACATATATTGGGATAATCTGTTATCCAGAGTCACTTCCCTGGTACTAGATCGGGTTCAAGATCATGTCCTAGCATGCTTGAAATTTCTATATAAAGTTCTAGATCACTTTATGTTTCTAGATCGGGTTCAAGATCATGTCCTAGCTGGCTTGAAAGTTCTAGCTCAAGCTCTAGATCACGTTATGGTTCAAGATCGGTGTCCAGGCTGGATTAGGGCTCCATTGAGTTCTGAGGTGGGGAGGACCTAGTTCAGGCAGCTGTTTTGGCATCTCACCAGGATTTGGAATACTTACTGATGATGAGAGCAGTCTCACTGGGGCTTTTTCCTTTCTTACTTTCTTTTTTTTTTGTCTTGCATGCACATCCTTTTTCTTCTTTGTGGCTCTTTTGAGCTCAAGGCCCATTTTATGATAATCCCATCAACTGCAGCTCTCCCAGGCTTCTAGCACGCTGACCTGCCCTGCCTCTCTGGACCTTCTTTTCACTGGAGGCAACATTGGAAGCTGGACTTGCCCATCTCCTTCGCACCAACTGGTTGCCACGCTCCTGTTCCAGGGAGTCTTGCCAGCCTGCCCAAGGGGCTTGTCCAATTGGCTTTGGCAACCACTCTTGCTCCTAGAAGAACCACTTCAGAGAGGGCAGGGGTGGCCACGCACCTCACAAAGAGCTCAACACTTCTAGACGATGCTCCAGGACTTGCACCCACGGCTGCAAATGCCAGCCTAACCCCAAAGCTGAAGAAGAAACAGAGGAATCGTGCCAGCAGGGCTCAAATCTCCGCCGTCACTTGCCACTGGTGAATAGGATGCTTTTCTCCTGATCTTGAAACTAGTACTTGTAATTTAAAAAACATGCTGCCTCTGAGTGCTATGGTTTTTGATTTTCCACAAATACCTGTACTCTCAAGGGCAGAACCTCACTGTTGTATTTTAAGCACATTCGCTACTCTGTAGTGGGCAGTTTGTGTAGAGCTGGTTGGGATTTTTTATAAAGTAAGTTTCAGGAAGAGCAAATATTTCGTAGCCAAAAAATCTTCTGTCAAAATCCATTTTGACACATCTTTCACTGCTGGTGCTTAACGTCCAGATGGAATTTGACAGATCTAAACGCAGGTCTCCTATATGCTAAAGGACATCCTGGAACTCACAGTCAATCACAAAACCTGCTTATTTTTGCTTTTATGCTTTTTCTGGCTAGATGAAACCACAACAAAACATGTTTGTTTCATTTATACACCAGAGTTAAAAGAAATTCTGACGTCACCTTAGCAGTCAGAACATAATAGCCTTAATATTGCATTAATTTGGACAATGTTCGTTTGCATATTGCTCACGGTTACTGTGATGGAATTACTTGATTTCATTAACACCTTGGGACAGTGAGCAGAGCTGCTGTGGGTTGTGCTGCTTCTGCGGAAGTGCAGTGTTAGCTTGTGGGGTGCCAGGAAAGCCCCCAGTTGGTAATATAGATATTTTAAGATAACTATTATAGAGAATTGTGTCCTGAGTCAACACCACAACAGTGTTTGTTATTTTATGAATATTCTGATGTTCTTGCCATTCCAGGAAGGTAGTTTGAGATGCCTTGGGCTAGAGGAAAGGTTTAATTCTGTCATTGAGGAGCTCTGATAGATGTGATTAAGATTAAAGAGATATTATCATGGTTTTTAAGGGAAAACAAATTTACTTACGATATTACAACCTGAGCAAAATAATAAAAAAATTACCCTAAGTGGGCAGTCTAGTCTGATAGATGTGATTAAGATTAAAGAGATTTAGTCATGGTTTTTAAGGCAAAACAAATTTACTTATGATATTATAACCTGAGCAAAAATAATAAAAAAAATACCCTAAGTGGGCAGTCTAGGTGGTTCAATTTTAAGATGTCAGGATAGCTATTAAAACATAAAATGCTTTGCACCTCTCTGAGTGGGAAGCTGTTCAGCTGGAGACATGTTTTTGATCCTGCATGAGTGCACACTGACACGCTCTTTCTCTACACTTGTTTTAGTCTCTCTTGGAAAGATACAATGGGTCCATAACAGTAATTTCTCATGAGTTTGGAAAGTGCTGCTTGCGTGAACCTGTGGGAGCTCCTAGAGCGGTGTGGAAGAGGCAACCCTTTTTTGGGTTGAAATTGATGTGGGGAAGGAGCATTCAGCTCTGTGGACATCTTCTTTTGGGTATCTAAGAATATTAATACCCGGGGTGAAATCCCATTATCTTCTTTTGGGTATCTAAGAATATTAACACCCGGGGTGAAATCCCAGCTCTTTTGACATCAATGGCAAAACCTCACTGATGGGAGGGGGGCTGTGTTCCCGCTTTTCTTGGCCTGTGCTGGCTTTGGCCTGGCTTGCCCCCCACAGGGAGCCTGACCCTCTTTGGAGACCAGCTTTGAGGCAAGAGCGGCGCCACGAGCACGGTGCCAGGGCACGGCGAGGGCCAGCAGCTGCCGGAGGGCAGGCCAGCCGAGGTGACCCCAGCACAGGCCACCATCCCCTCGCCACTGGGCATGGGGGACAGACTGGGGGGAGACCCCCGAAGAAGATGGGCAGGGCCCTGACAAGCAGAATGAAATCAATTTATGGATAGGAAAATCCAGAAAAAATAATTTAACTCTTGCATCTTGATAACCTTTCACATGGTAGTAGGCAGGATTATGCCTCTCTCTAAAAATGTTTTAAATCCCATCTAGTTCATCTTTTGCATATGAAATGACGTAGTCTGCAGCTGTGGCTCCTTCTTCTGCCTTCTTCACCCGGGAATAATTATTTTTCTGTCTTTATGTAAACTTGGAGGAGATGCCAGGCTGTGATGAAGTTCCCTCCTGAGTGGTTTATACAGTTATACAAATCTACCTCCTTTCCTCTTTCTTCCCATACTTTTGCCTGGTGTGAAGTTATTTCTTGGCCTTTCAATTCTATGCGATTTTTCATCTTTTTCTTAATTTGCGGTTATTTCTTGGCCTTTCAATTCTATGCAATTTTTCATATTTTTCTTAATTTACAAAGCTTAAGATTGCCCACAGAAGTCATCAGTCTAAGCCATGGATTGCACACAGAAGTCATCAGTCTAAGCCACGGTGGCACAATTGTTGCGAAGGATAATGAACCTCCTACTCCTCAGGATGGTTTTGAAATTTCTGTGTTATCTACAGGCGCAATTGTTGCTAAGGATAATGAACCTCCTACTGCTCGGGATGGTTTTGAAATTTCTGTATTATCTACGATTTCTGTTTTATCTAGGATCTGCAAAAAATCGAGCTAGAAATTTCATGAGACTTTTTGTCACTGTGTTTTTTAACGGTTCTCCTATTTCCATGTGGAAGTGCAATGACAACAACCTGGTCTGCTCTGGCTATATCAATTTCATTATGTCCTCCACATCCTTCTCTCTAAATTGGAGGGGTATGAATTTAAACAATGGACTGTTAAACGGATAAAGAATTGGTTGTGTGGTTTCAGCCAAAGGGTTGCGGTCAATTGTCACTCCCCATCTTTGAAGCAAGCACTAGCTTTCACATAGATGTATTTATTATTATTGTTAAAACCAGAGTTTACCCAAATATTTACGTTTATGCACTAGAAGTGTTGGGTTCCGCAACAGGTATCAGTGCTTGAGAAATGAGTCTAATATTGTACATTTGTCTTTCTATAAAAATTGTTCTGTTTGCAAGAGGAAATACGCTCTGCTTTGGAACAGAGGGCACACAAGCAGAAAGTTAAACATCCCTAAGACCTCTAGAGGTAAATATGTAGCAGAAGTGACTTAATGATTCCTTTCATGGTGCATGTGAAATATAATCCACTCCTATCACAGTGTACTGGCAAACTTGAAAAAGAAAGCATGTTGAGACTTTGAGATTTGTTCCTACCTTACCAAATTTCATAATTTTTCAGCAAATCTCAGTCAGGGTACCTGGCATCTTGGAGAGCAGCCTGTTTGATAGGCCTGTTGTTGAGTCTGGACATTACCAGCTCAAAAGCTTTTTGAATAGGACATTTGCTTGAGACTTTTTTTGAAACATTACTTCTCTTATTTCTGAGAAAAAAAAAGGCTTATCTAGGTGATAGGAGTTTAAAAATAATTGCAACAGCTTCATTTTTAAAGCTACAAAATTCAGATATGTCCCATGCATTGGAAACCCTTTCTTTCACTCAGTTCTCTCTTGCAAAGCCGTATGAATTTTCAAGGCCAAAGCAAATGATGGTAAATACTTCTTTGTGTTTTCCGCTGTCTTGGGTCAGGGCCGGCACCACCTGCCTTTCCCCCTCCTGGTGAGATGGAGGAAAGGATAAAAAAAAAAAGGTGGCACCTCATGAGTTGAGGTAACGACACATTTTAATAATACAACATGAGAAAAAGTAGAATATATTAATAAGACAAGATATAGAATACAATGAAAACACTGATACAATGGAAACCTTCTCACCACCAAGAGCTTCACAAAGACCCCCACCCCTCTCCCGGCTGGCTTCCCCTTATATCCCAGGCATGGGATGTTTATTGTTCTTACAGGGGAACTTACATGGAGGTTTTAAGTCTGCTGATTGACAAATTAGAGTGTTCTAGTTTTCCTTCTACATGTAAATAGAAGTGAATATAAGAACATATCAGAAATGAACACAACTGAAGACATATGGTAAAAACCAAAATACTGGGCACCACATTGCTTACTGCTTGTATTGGCACGGTGGGGGAAAAATAAAAATGAGGATGAGAGAAAAAAATAAATGAAAGGATAGCAATCAATTTTTTAAAATCCTGAACATTAATCTCTTAAATATAACTAATGAAAAGTTACATTTGAAGACATTTTTGAGCTGTATGTGAAGGTTTTCCTTCCCTAATACAAACATGTGGCATGCAGAAGTGAAATTGAAATGCAAGTGTTCCTACCAAGTACCATCTGTTGCATGAAGTCATTCCAGACACCCTTACAAATGCCTTCTGTTCTTTTCAAACTTCCCTGTGACTGCTTACTAATCTGTCTGATTTTTCTAACTCACTTTTATCTATTTTCTGAAGGTTATGGGGATTTTTACTTTTTAAATTTAAACACACAAATGAAATTAAGGGACTGATTTCTGCTTTACAGATGCTGATGTGTCAGTGCAGTCTTCAAGTCCGGAGGAGTGCTATCGAGAGAGAGAGGCTTGGATTACCATGGAACAGTTTCTTTTACTGTCATGGGAAAGAAATGCCAAGCCTGGAGCTTGATGATGCCACATCATCACAACAGAACAGCAAGGGATTTCCCAAATGCGTATGTTTGTTTTGCATTTTTTGTGTTATGTTAGCCAGTTGCTCTTGCTTTCCACACTGTTGCCTTATAGTACTTAGAAGTAGGAGGGAGTGTGCTGGATTAAAAAAAAAAAAAAATAAATCGTGTCCAAACATTATAAATGACCCTTCAGTCATTTTTTGACAAAACTTAAATTGTGGACTAAATATAAATGAAGAGGGTCCCTTTAAATTGCCCTTAAAAAATTTAAGAGTTGTCATAACTCTTTGAGAACATATTGAAGAACATCCATTCAGACATATGGCAAAATTGCTGTCTGCTTTCCAAAACCGTCTCTTTATAAATATTTGAAGGAGCTGCAACAGCCTTTAAAGTGCCTTAGAGAGTAATAGATGGAAGAATTGAACAGCTTGACATTTATCAGTGGCCTGGACTGTGTTTTATATGGCAAAGCAATCAAAACGGATAGCAAGCCTACCCTTAGTTATAGACTGGAATGGAAACGATAAGACTAATATAATTAATTTAACTGACTCCTGTCCTTTTCAGCTTGCTTATCTGTCATTTTTCCCCAAATCCTTCCAGTGTATTGTTACTTCTTCCCACATAAATCTCTGTTCAAACCTGCCAACAGCTCATCTCTTATTTTCTGTTCCATCCCAAATCACACCTTTTTTACCAACAATTTTGTGTGTCTGTGAAAGGTTTCTATCTGTGAAACTGTTGGAGATTTTTCTGACTGTTCTGATTCAAGATGAAGAAATCAACTGAGCTCTTTACTGGGGAGAGGAAGACCATTCCCCTCACTGTCCCATCCAGCCTTTACTGTGCAAACACTTACATGGAGAAATGCTCACTGAATTCAGTAAACTATTGCTAGATATGAATCCCTACTCAAGTTCACATGCATATGTGTTCATGGGTCCTAGGACCTAAAAATTATAAGGCTCTCATCTGTAGTTTTTTCAATTTCTGATGATGAAAAAAATTTTTTTTAAAATTTTATGGTAAGCTCCTAATTATGAAATATATAGTTCAGTTCAAATGTGAATTAGAACAAATTGGATATTTTCTACAGTTGCATGTATGTTCTAATGAATGTCAGTGAAGAGGAACATCCATCATTGGGCTTTACGCAGCCAGTCAGAACATTTGTGCAGCCTGTGGTTAAGACGCTACAAACAGTGTTAGGTTTTATTAAGAATGAAATGGACAGTTGCACTGCTTGCTGGGAAAGTCCCTAGACTCCATCAGCCCACAAACTATGTCTTGGCACTGGGTGAGACCATGCTAGCCAGCATGGGCCAGAGCCATGCCAGGGAATGTGCTGACAATTGGACAGCTTGCACCACCACGGAACAGTGTGCAAGCCCAGGCTCTGGCCATGTTTAGGTTCCTAGCATAGATGTAGTCTTTGTCACCTCTTCAACCAACAAAGGACATCTTGATACTGAAATCATTACCAGTCAGGCTGGAATGACTAGGACTACTGCAAGCACTGGGATGAGCAGGGCACAAGGAAAAGATTATATGTATTTATCCAGGGAGCAGTACATCCAGCTTGGGGCATGGACACAGATCACCCTCTAAAATGGGTTGTAGATGTAGTTGCTGAGATGAACACAGTCTTTTGTGTGTACTTCTGAGTCAGCAAGAGAAAGTATGATCTGGCACCATGGCAGGTGGCACCAAAGGCCTGACAAGAGTGGAAGATGATTTAGGATTGGGGAGTCTGCAAGGGAACAAGGGAGATGTCACAAGGCACAACCACAACCAGTAATAAAACGGAAGCAAATTCAGAGACAAACAGAAACCCTTGCCCTTCCTTAAGTTCACAGGCGCAAAAATCTCTATGAAGGGGAAGGTAAAATTCTCTGGAAAAGGACAATGTGGCTAACAAAATATTATTTTACAGTACTGCAATCGAAAAAAGGACAATGTGGCTAACAAAATATTCTTTTACAGTACTGCAATCGAAAAAAGTACTCAAACTTAGTCTTTGCTATGCACACGTATTTATGTACATAATTATTTATGATTGTCCACCTGGACAATACATGGCACCACTGATAAGTAGGAGGGAGCACAGATAATGCTATGGTCATTGCTGCCCTTTGGAGGTCGCATCCCTCTGCCTGTCAAATGCCCTCATCTTTGGCTCTTGTCTCGGACTCTAAAGGAACTTGAAGAAAGTAGATTTGACTGTAATGTGGGTAGATGTGAGACAGGAAATGAATATTGAATGAAAAATAATTTAGAAAAAATCTAGGTCCAATTTCCAGCTAATATAGCGAACTGGGATTAAATTCAAAGTTTCATACGTATTCCTAACCTAATACTACCTTCCTACTATAAACAGTTGGTACGCTTCCCTCGCAATGAACTCTTCTGTCCTTTGACTCTGTAGTACAAAGTTCTTCATCCTAACCCACTGAGTGTCCTTATCTTTATCTGTCCTTACTGCAAGCCTGTAGAAAGTACATTGCTCCTAGAAGTTTATTCCTCCAGTTCTTTGGTCCTGTCAATATATTCCTGGATTTCCTGTACTGTTGTTTATTACTGTATTTCAAGTTTATGCTTGATGCTCTAAGCAAATCAAAATTCTCTGTCTTTGAACTTCAGTTCTTAGAGTATTACTCAGGTGATATATACTCTATCCTCCATCTAAAATGTAAGAGCTGAAAGTTATGCACTGTGCCTTGTCCTTCCTTTTCTAGCACTCTAACTACATGACTGCACACCACATTATGCAATTCTGTTTTCTGTTAACCGACCAGGAAGACAAGCTGTAGAAAAGTACCACCCCATTACAGCTCTTGACTCCTAAATGAGGTAGAAGATCTGTCCAAAAACTAATTAGCCATTGCTAATCAAAAATAACCCCAGAGACATGCTGAGGACTCAGGAGCCAGCATCCTTTGTGCCCCACCAGTGATCCTGGGCAGACCGCTTGGGTGCATAGAGAGGTCTAGTGCCAGGAGGTGCTTCTTGTGCATGTGGATGTAGGAGTGTGAGCAAATAAAGTTTATGAGAGAATGAGTTTGAACAGGTATAATCAACTCCTTTAGACATTTTGTAAAAGAAATCGCCTTTTCCTTCCTTGAGTTTTGTTACACTGGTCTCCCGCAGGGCAGATGACAGTGCAATGCAACAATAGCTGCAGGTAAGCTCGTGTCAGCCCCTGAGCTGCTGCTGCTGCAGAGGACTCACCAGCTCCTGCTGAGCACCCCACTAGTGCTGCTACTGCACCTCAGGAGAGGAGCCTGCATCTTCTCTGGATTTCAGTAACCATGAAATATGATACATTAACATAATCTCTCAGACAAGCTCCGGAGTGTCTGTGCCAGATGCTGTTAAAGCTAATTACTTTAGCTGCTTTATCTTGTTGATGTGGCTACCCTGCTTTTTACTCCAGAGCAGAGTTCAAAGCTCTCTTGGGTGAATCACATACCTGGCAGAGACAGGCAGAGGGAGGAAGGGAGGATTATAATATAAATAAAAGCAGTCTGACACATTACATGCTGTTTGCAGAAATAACCCTGCACATTGTTCTGTAAAAATATGAAATAAAAATATGAAAAGTAATGAAATGAAATTAAGAATGAAATTACATGAAATAAAAGGCCAGTCTTAGCTTCCGGCTGCCTCTAGAGCTTCTATGCTTTTATAGCTACAGATTTACAATATTTGTGTAACAGATAGGGAGAAGACTTCCCTAGGCAAAGTTCAGGTTATGCTGTTTGTTTGCCCTTGTAGAGCTGTACTGATATATTCACTCCGCTTCTGTGCCTCCTTTTTGCACCTTACTGATGTACTGTCACTAGCATATTTACATTCTTTCTTCTTCAGGGAGACAGTGGAAGACCTTTAGTTTGTCTTGTCCAAGAGAGTTTTGTCCAATATGCACTCACCTCTTGGTTGTGCCCTGCCTAAGAAACTTTCTGTCAGAGTTTCTAGTTACATGTCTTGGATTAAACTTGTGATGGGAGCCAGCTGATCCTGGGAGTGGACTGCCCTCTCCTGGGAAGCAGAGTGCATATTGGAAATACGAGATTCCAAGTGCTACATTAAAATATTAAATTTTAAGAATAAAAAATAAATGTAATAGATTATAAATTGCTGTAAAGTAACACTCTGATAAGTAGCCAAACTGATGGCTTGTTCCCCTCTTTCAGGATGCTCTGTATTTCAGTGCATTCTGCAATAAAACCAGGTGAAGCACCCATTCAAAACATCCTGTTCTCTGTGTAGCTGAATCTCACACCGATTTCTAGCTCTCATAGAGGTTGTATTGTTCTAGGTCTTCTGTGCTCTGAACATTTTCACTGACCTCCTGCCATACTTCCAGTTTTCTCTCAGGGCTTCCCATAGGTGATGAAGACATCAAGCTGAATTGGGGGAGACAGAGATTCTCTGTAGGCAGGCTTTGGACTGTGAATGCTTCCAGACAGCAGTATGTGGCTCTTGTAGTCTCCATGCTCTGGAACTTACTAACAGCCACCACAGTAAATACCAAGCACGAGGATTATTTTCTCCTCCGGATGCTATGCAGACAGAAGAAAAGGGTCAGCAAAGAACCCTTCTATTTCAGAGTGTTCCCATACTTGACAATTGGCATTAGGCAGGATTTTCTCAGTGTCCGGTTTGGTGGAGATGGAAAAGACTTTTTTTTCATTTTTGTGCATGGCAAATTCAGAACTGTTACTGAGTCTCAGCACTGGCATACACATGGCGCAGTAACATATCAAACGGCCAGCTCAAAAACTTCTCTGTTGGACAGGCTGATACAATCTTCAGAGCTCTTCAGCACTATTGTTGACAACCAATTACCGTTGAAAGTAAAAATGACATCAGATCCTTAGTACCCAGCTTGTCTCAGTGTGTAAACATCAGAGGTGGGATTTAAGTGCCCAGAGATAGATGGCTAGGGTCATCTTCAGGATCTTGAGATACACGGATGGGGCTGGCAGAAATGTTACAGGATATGAAGGAGATCCAGTCCTTTCTGAAGTGACAGCTGTAGTCCCTGGAGGATTCTCTAGGGAGTCTAAAATGGTATTTGATGCTTTGCTTAAACAAGTCCCAGCCTATCTGTAGTTCTTCTGCCCTATTTGGAAATAATTTATATCACAGTGAGGCTAGTGAAGGCTTTTTGCATTAGCTATTGAGATACATCAATATGTTTTACTGCTCCATGATAATTTAAGACATGCAACAGAAGAAAAGAAAACAAAGAAGCTGTAATGCATTCGAGTCTTTGTCATGCCTTATGGTACTAAAGAACTATCAGGTCTCAGTATAGCTATTTTAATGTTTCATTTTGCACTGGCACATTCATTCTTCAGTACCCCATTCCATCATGGTCATCCCTGCATCCAAACAATGCCATTTCTCCCAGAATGTGTCATAAAGTAACATTGCTTTTCTTTCTTACAATATGAAGAGCCATCTTTAAGCAAAAGACTGACAAGCTGTCTAGAAATGTCAATACACCCAAAAAAATAATCTGCATTTATAGCTCCAGGAATAATTATCACCCTGTGTTTAAATAACAGGCAACCTGGACTAGATTCAAACATCCATTACACAAGAGTTTCATCATCCTGCTCTTCTCCTTGGAGAGCATAGGGAGAAATAATTTTTAAGGACTTCAAACCGAGCTGTGAATTTTGCTGCCTGTGGTTTGGTCACATTAATTTACTTTATTTTTTTTTTTAAAAAAAGGCATGCTTTGTTCATTTCCCTGCAGAGTCAACACAAAGGCCAGCCTGACTCTTATTTTTCCTCTTTATCCTCTGTTTTATAAATTTCAGTGACAAAATCTTTATTGCTTACAAGGACATGTATTGCAGGAAGAGCACTGTTTCATCCCAGTCCTGAAGCCAGTTAGCCTGTATAGTACTATCAGTTAAAATGTTGCTGTCTTTTAGCCCATGTCCTCACTTGCCACTTTTGCTGATGCAGTAGAGCTGAGAAAGCTTTTGAGCAATACCCCAGTTATCTTCCACACTGAATATTTTCTGCAGATGAAAAAGAGCAACTGAATAGCTATTCCCTAAAGATATGTGTAGAAGTTATTAGATTTACTATAATAAATGCACACCTGTACAGTAGAAAAAGAATAATATCATAGGACAGGTATTAATATTGAGTAAGTTTTCTAACAAACTAAAATCCTAACAGTTGTTACCATGCCCTTTACCTTGTCAACAGCTGAGCAGATATGTCTATCAGAGAGAACTTTACTGCAACAGTTCATTTTCTAACTGAACAACCAAACTTGCAGTTTTTATCATTAAAGTACCCACTTTGCACATACATTTATATGCAATATGCACTAGTAGACATACCCAGCAGACTCTGTTTATCTTATTTGACTGGATAATACTGTACTTTCATCCCTCATATTATTTGAAGAGTAACAGTAGTCCAACATGAGTTTTGCAAGTGTCTTGACTTCATTGTCTCATAAAGACACAAGGCCAAAACATCTCTATTACCTGACTTACAAAGCTTTCAAACCCCATGCATTGAGACATTACAAAATTAATTGACCATATCACTCCCCTAAAAATATCACCCTTCTTTAATCTTAAACACTGCACACTTACTGTCTATGGTTTCACTTGTACTGTGCTTAATAATCTTACAGGTGTGTCATAGAAACTGATAAAACTAGGTCTTTCAAAAACCTGATTTGTTTCTATGTTGATTCTGTGTGCCATTTTTGCTAGAAGACTTCATCTAAAAGGAATGTGTTGATATTGTTCCTTTTTTCTTCTCTTATGAAAATCGTATAAAATGGAGAGAACGAGAAAAAAAACCAACCAAACAACTCAAATAAACAAAATTTACTTTGAAAACCAGAAGAGTTTGACAAAGTACTGTTTATTTACCCAAGCAGGTTTTAGCATCAGTTTACACAATTCAGTAGGGAACCAGACTGATTTAAGTTTAATAATCTGGTTTGTTTTTATGTAATTTTTTTTTTCATTCTATTTTGCTTTTAGTATTTTAGTATTCTGAGTAAGGCTATACAAAAAGACTTGCTTCAAAGTCAATAGCATGCTCTTATGGTGTGTGTGACCCAACCTGCTCTATATCACCCCTGTGCATCTCTTGATTCTCCTTCTACCACCTTTATTGGCCCGACCTACCACCTTTATCAGCCCAGCTGGCATGGCTGGAAAAATTAGATTAGCTTTTAGGCACAAAGAAGGGCTTACGTGCACAAAAACTTATCTAATTTTCCCAACTATATGAGTTGATCTAACATAAAATATTCACTCCACCTATACATCTTGTCTTGCCCATGTCCTTAGACCACCATCACAGCAAGAACAAACAAACAAAAAGCTTTCTCCACCTTTATTTGCATGGAGTGGAATTCTGTTCCAAAGGATTCTCAGTCAAACAAAATTATTTCCACCTCTTTAGAAGGTAACTGAACTGACAGACTTTTCCACGTTCATTGTTCTGACGTAGGTAAACTGACAAAAATACCCCAAAGTAGATGTTGTTATGGAAGAGCTCATACTAATGCAGATCCTGCCTGTGTCCTGCCCAGCATAAGCTGCACTTCTACGTACATTTTTTATTCCTATATCTGTATCTTTGTGGAGGTTTCTACTGATGTGGCTTTGCTAGCTAAACTTTCTAAAGGAGATCTAGCCTTAGCTTACCTGTAACTTTTTGCTGAAGATGCACAGAGATAAATTGCTATTCTGACCACTAAAAATGGGTTCCCTAAAAGAAGATGAAGAAGCCCAGTCTTTCCTCAGGGAGAGGAACAGTTTGTTGAACAAGCCACACAGCCGAGTTGTTGAATTTTAAATAGTTTTCCAATCCAGCTGCATGCTCTATTTGCCAAGCATAGTATCATAGCAATAACAAATAACCCTGACGGAGAACAAAAACCTGCATGCTGCTTCAGTAGTAACCCTCTTTCCTCCCTTCTTTTTAGCAGCAGATAAGATCATTGAAAGAAAAGAAGTTTTTCAAACATAAATAATAATTTATCTCCCTGTGTAAAGGGTGATGAAAGCTAATATTCTTTCTGGAAGGATTCCCAAGACGGACTAGATCAATTTTGAGCTCACTAGATCAAGCAGGCTTGTTTTGCTTTGTTAATGGGAAGTTCAGGTGCAGAATAGGAATTGCATTTGTACAATGTCTTTGAACATGAAGGCCTCTTTCCCAGGGTACCTAAATATGCAGTTAATTTGCAAATGTAGAGCTAAATTTTAAAAGGGCATTTGCAAGCTTCCAAATCTGCAATTTTTGCAGATGATTAAGGGGCCGCACCATAGAGCTCCTGCCTTCTTTATAATTGCGTGAGTGCTCTGCCCTGGGTTTGTTCCCACACATGGAAGCATGATGGCAGGGGAAGAGGAAAGGGACTTTTTCTGGAACTGTCCAAAGAAAGGGACATTTTCTGCAACTGTCCCTCTTTAGGCAGACAGGTCTCTCCTCCCTCTCACCCCAGGCAGCCAATGTACATCCTTCTTTATACAAATACCTCCTCCTAGTGCCTCTAGCCAAGAAGCAGCAGAGCTAAAGACTGTATGGTTACAGTCTCCTCCAGGAAAAAAGCATAATGTCTCAAGAAGGAAATCTGTATAACCTGACAGTCCGAAACTCCAGAAGCAGGGGAGAGGCCAGAGGAGAACCTGGGCGACAGTTGCACAGAGGACAGAGGATTGTGGTGCTGAGAAGCTCTTTGCTAACTCACCAAGGAAGAACGTGGCATGATCTCACATCAGAAAAGTGAGGAGAACAAAAATAGTTCATTACAGCGTGGGTTGGCCAGCATGTCCTAATATAAAGGCCAGTAGCTTATGCCTGTCGGAATTTAATGTCAAGTTGTTTCCAAGGAAAACAAGTGTTTTTAAAAGGGACTTTATCCGAAAGCATGCATTCTAAAGTGGTTTCAGCTCTTGTGATTTCCTAAAAACACATCCTTTACAGGAAAGGGAGCAATAAGGTTTTTTGGGGTTTTTTTTTGTTTTTTTCTTTTTTTTTTTGTTTTTTTTTTTGTTTTTTTTGCTAGAAAACCCAATTGCCAACAACACGAGCTAAGTTTCAGATTTGCTGGAGAGCAGGAGTTGAGGATGTCTGAGATCATTTTAGGCTTAATGTTACAACTAGACAAGTGATATATTGTTTTCATTTAACTGGATGAAGTTAACTCCTACCTGTGTTCCGAGCTGACTGCTGACAGTTCATTTAAAGGAAACGTATGCAGTCGTCACAATTGTTTGGCATTTATTTGATGATAGTGAATTTCGGTCACCAACAAGTGGCTTGTGGCAAGATATGCAGCTGATCACTGCCATGTCTATTGGGGGAAAGGAGAGTTTTGGGTGGGAAGTGTTCCCCTTGAATGAGAAGGAGCAAGATTCTCCTCAAAGAGAGTTCCAGCTTAGGACAGAAAAATAAACTTCAAAATAATACCTGGGAAATATGCAGGAAACAAGGCAAATGTACGGTTAAATAGTCCATATGTTGTGCATGTAAGCTATTTTCCAGCATTATAGCTTGCTGTGTTCTTAGTACAGTTTTGACATTTACTTTAAACCCAATAAAACATGTACTAATAGATGTCACAGCAGATTATTATCTTTTTGCCCAGTGAAATGCCTTAGCAAAATGAGTAAGTTCTTCCCGAGGGCTGTAAGAGGCGATTGCGCCAGTGCTCCCTGTGCCAGTCCAGCTCCCAGCTGCCCTGTGCTGTGCAGGAAAAGTCACAGAGGATGTAAGCATGGAAGAAAATCAGGAAAAAAAAGAAGCCTTTATTGTGCTACATTTGTGCATTTGTGGGAGCAAAGACAAGAGCCAGTCAAGTATCCTGAACTTTCAGTTTCTCCACTTAAAGACACTGCTTTTGCAGATTTTTCTTTAAGGAATGACTTCTGACCTTGGACTCTTCCCCATGAGGGTGGATGCCAGCTTGGTCTGGAGAGAGCAGGAAGGGATTTAAAAGACACAAAATGAAACGCACTTCTTGTGGCCAGATGGTGTTTAGAACAAAAGAAGCTGTGTGAGCAAAGGAGAGGGACTTAGTTATGGCATGGGTGCAAGAGAGGAAATTAAGCTCCTGTTGCCTCAGTTCCCCTGCCTGTACCTGTCAGGGCCCTGGGGGCACCACCAGCCCAGACTGTCCCTGCCTGGCCCCTGGAGCTCCCCCATGGCCCAGGACCCCATGTCAGCCCCAGGGGCAACCCAGCAACCCAGTAGTACTTACGCTGTCTCCAGCCCTGTCTGAGCATGTTCCACAGCAGCAGTAGGATCGACCCCCTGATGTGAAGTCATCCTGAGACAGGCTTTTTCCTGAACCAAACTTCTGGAAGAGAGCCTTTAGCCCAAGGTTTGCTGCCTGCCAAGAGGGCAACGTGTCAGAGTACCAGCAGGTCTAGCTTTGCAGCTGCAATGAACATGATCTAGGACGACTTGTAGGAGAAGGATGAACATGAACAATGTGGGAAACAGCAGGGATGTATCCCTGATTGCATTGCCTGTGTGCGAGCGTTGCTGGGATAAGGAGCAGCCTGGCTGGTACAAGTGGAGCACAACTGGAGGGGTAGAGTCTGGGGACACGTGGCACAGGGGTGGCCATAAGACTGTGGCTCAGTAGAGGGCTGGGACACGGCAGTCGTCTCTAATGTCAGCTCAGATATTTATTCTCAAACAGCTTTTTGAGCCACTACTGTCATATACCTCCTTGCTTTAGCAATGCTGAAAATTATCAGTAATATATAATGAATATGTATTAGTTATATGAATATGAATTATGTGTTAGTTATATGCGTTTTTCTTGAGGTGTTCGCACGTAGTTAAAACTTAATTTTGCATCCAGCTGTCTGAATGCATTTCAAAAAAGGCTGCCATTATATTTGCTATGTAAACATAGTCCATCCAGGCAAAGGAACTGCTAGGAACTCTTAGGTTTGTACTATCCTGACTTGTTTTTTACAACTCTGCTATTCTACGTGATGCCTTGACAATTTCTCATATATTGTAAGATGTGAAAGGACTATATTACAGCAAAAGGCTTTAGGTTAGACATCAGGAAAGCCCTAACTGTAAGGATAATTGTCAGTTCCTTTCCTGAGAAGGGTGTGGAGTTGCCATCCTGGGAGGTTTTTAATCTGTGGTTATTCAAGCAGCAGTCATGAAAGATGTGGTACGGTCGATTCTGTTCAAGGGAAGGGAGATGGACTAGGTGTCTTCTGGGACACATTTTCAGCCCTTCAATTGCTATAGTACAGGGCACAAATTCACACTTTGGGTGTACACACTACATTTCAAATTAAAGATTCAGTTGTTTGTATCCACATACAGGAGGAGAAAATATGGGACCAAACAACTGCAGAAGGAAATGAGCTCTAGGCCTGTGCCTCAAACTTTTCTCAAAGGCAACAAGCTATGGAGACCTTCAGGTTTGGAAGGAGTTAGGCCTAGGCAACCAGTGTTTGACTATTAGCAAGGGCATCATTCCCCTCAGTCTGCTCCATCAGGGTGCTCTGTCCTTCAGGTGGTTCTCAATCGTATACTAATATGTGCAGGTCATACAGATTAAATTTAATATCAGCGGTGCTGGCAGCATGCTGGTAACACCCGTGGTGCTGACGCTGGGAGAGGCTGGGTGGATGAGAGCCTGGGGCAGGAGAGCAGCCACTGGGTGGGAGCCAGAGCCCCAGTTCGGTGGGTGCCGGGAGGACACAAACTCTCCCTCACCAGCTGCGGGAGAACTGGCGGAGGCCAGGAGATCAAGCCTAAACAAGTCTGACTTGCATGTATTTCTCATCATAGCTGGGGGGCACTCCAGCTAAAATCAATGGAACTGTCAAGGTGAGGCAACTCCAGAAGTTGCAATTATGTTGTGAAAAACAAGGGCAAAGCAACTGTGTCCAGGGTGCCCCCGGGCACGGGGAGCTGTCACTTGAATGAAGTGATGTTGCTTGTAGGCTCATACTGGAGAGCTTTTGAGAAAGGAGATTTCTGAGTGTTCCCAGGGCAGTTTGAAGAAGAAGGTATTTTTCTTTTTGTCTGAAGAGAGTTATTCTGCTCAATCAGGCTTCCTGGGGCAAGGATTCAGTGTGCTGTACTCTTCCCAAAGGAAACCAAAATGAGATGACCTACAGCACTGAACTTCAGCTAGCTGAGCACAGCATGTAGATATAACCAAGGTGGTTAATGGGGACAGTGGCTGAGGGAAACTGAGTATGTAAAGCTGTGGAGTCCTGGAAATGCAATGTTTCCTCTTTTCAGGTCTATGAGCTATGAGAGATCAGTGGAGAAGGAAGGCAGAAGGTGCAAAAGCCATCCTGGAGAGGAAAAAAGAGGATTACTGCCAATGACTTGTGGGCAGTTGCAGTACAGCTGTGTTGAGGAATTTTTTAGGTGTCATAAATCTAATTCACAGGATTAGAAGTAAAAGACAACAAAAAGGATTATCTAGTTCAACCATCGTGGCATAGGAACACATACAGACCCAAAATGTCTGTCAGATATTTATCGAAACTGTTCCTGAAACTTCCAGTCATGAGGATCCCACAGCCTCACCAGGCAAAATTTCAGTACCTCGCTCTCCTTTGTTTGAAAGAGATTTATTTTTCTAATACTGATTTTAAATCTCTTTAAATCTCTTTTGCATATTTAAATGCAGACTGCTTGCCTTATCCTCAACATCATGGTGAATAGACTAGCTACTCTTCTTTACAGTGACAATTATATATGCATGCACACACATACATGCATACGTATGTTATAAATAGACATACTTATAGATCTGTATTTGAAGAGTCTTTTTGCATATACCTTCAGTAATATAATCTCTAGCCAAAACAACCCACTCCTTTTCATTCTGTCTCCTCTCCTCTGACCTACCCCACACAGCGTCCCAGCACGTTCTCTCTGATTTACAGTTCTTTAACTTGGGAGGAGTAAGATGTTTATTTGTCAGAGAGCCTCATTTGATTTTTCAGGTGTATGGATGAGGCCTCAAGTCAGTATTATTTATAAGATTTCAATACTTGCCTATAGATTTTGAACCATACTTGCCTCACAGCCTGGTAAAAGGATTATGCTAAGCACTTACACCATCTTTTCCTTTCTACTCCAACATAAGCCTGAATTGACTAACCTCACAGCAGCCAGGCAGTGAAGTATTTGCTGCCCCTGTTTTGTAAATAGGAAACTCGCTGCAGTGTTTTGTCCAGGCGACACTGTCGGTGGGACAGGCATTAACATGCAGGTGCCTCAGAACCAGTCCTGAACTCCTGGTACAAGTTAAGCAGACCCATTGCTCCAGGTGGGGAAGGCACTGGCTTCTTGCCTTCTTCTCACCTCCTTTCTCAGGCACTCCATGTACTCGTTAGAAACGCAAGCAACAGGCTGTTGCGTGTGAAGCCAGGGGTTCACGGGCACTGATTTCTGAAGTGGGCAGGGCCAGTGTGGATTTCTGACCACGCCACTGCCTTGGCCATGCCATTTTATTTCTTTACCCCTTGACTGCTACCAGAGTAATATCTTCAGGGTTGAGAAAGTCTCATATCCATCTCGAGCACCTAGTGCTTGGGCTCTGATTTCAGGTGGGGGCTCTGATATGAGTAGTAATCATTGTCATCATCAGTGGCATCCTGTGGAAAAAATGTAAGTATCCATGAGCATAAGCAAATGATCAGTAATGGAGCCCCCCAAAAACGAGGTACTGAAAAAATGGCTTTCCAGTGTTGCTGATGAACAGAGCAAGGTCGATGGACAAAGTCCACCATGAAGCAGGAAGCCATTAAAGACTTAGAGGACACACTGTGCTCATTCCCCTTGGAAACTAGCTTGGGGCTGGGAATTCTGAACATGGAAAAGTATGAAACTGAAATGAAACAAATTGGCCAAACAATACAAAAGCTGTGCCTACCACTCAATATCCACTCTATTACTTCTGGTGGCTGGTCTCTCACTTGCTACTGCTATCAATGTGTCTTTACCAGGAAAGGAAAATTAGGGATTAGAGAAAGAACAAAGCACTTCAGAAACTGGTTCTTTGGAACATATTTACATCTGATGAGTAAATGTTTACTATTTTCTATTTCATGGAGCTTGTGACTCATATTCTTCAGTTCAGGAAAGTATGGAGAAATGGATTTCAGAGGAATTTTTCTGTTATTATTTACCCACAGAAGGAACTGTCCTTGTTGAGGGGTATTGGATTTTTCACTCATTTAGAGATACATCCACTTTCTTTTCTATTCCTAGATTTGTTTTCCTCCCAAGCTTTTTAAATTTGCCTTTAAGAATTAAAAATTATACAAGGCCTACCTAAAAGCCCTCTGAAGTTAGCAGAAATATTTGTATTCCACTGACAGAATTTACTGAACCAGTGCCTGGAAGTATCTCCTTGATTAACTGACAAGTCTTCTCTTCATCACTTAAAGAAAACACACACTCCAAGCCAGTGCAGCAGAGCTGCACCATGTTCCCTAGCAAAGGTATCGAATGAGCAAGCATGTACAAATCTCTCCCTCCAAGCTGAAAGCCTAATGAAAATATTTTATAATTTGACACTTGATATTAAAATTATCTTTTGTTTTCATTACTGTGCAACTCTATATCTAGTTTTTTTCTGAATTAATTTAAGAACATTAGTTTGAGCTCACAACCTGTTTGTTTTTTCTGTATTTATTTTCCTTTTCAAGGGAGTTGTTTCTTCTTCTAATTTTTTTAGTTTAGATGAAATCTGGGCTATGCTCTCACAAAAGTTGGTGGGTTTTTTTCCACATAGATGCCTCTATTTTTCAGTGTGTCATAACCTTTATTATGTTTTTCAGTATCTTACAGTGATAATGTTACATTTGGTTTTTTTCCCCTCACTCTTTCTCATTCTTTTTTTTCCTCTGTATTTCACACTTGCATGATGTCTTTCCTATATGGAATATAACTTTGAGAAAATAAAGCTTTTGAACCTATTAATATTATGTAAGTTCAAACCAATCAACTTTAAGCCTCTTGTATTGTGATGGGAAGGAAAAGGGGGAACCAAGAAAGAAAAGAAAAACATATTTGCATAAGACACATTTCCTTATAAGCTAGTGCTGTGATATGAGCAACGAAATAATAAATGCCTAGAGATTTTTTGAAGCTTATGGACAAACACCTGTCAACGTGCTAACTGACACCTTTGCTCATGCTGGGGGTTTAATATCAACGACTTTGTCAAAAATGTATCATCTGCTGCACCCTTCTGGACATTACCGGGACATCACATTCTCCCGAAAATCCCAAACAAAATCAGGTAGGATTACAGCATACACTGTTCATGAGCAAAGATGTGGCTTCCATTATTTCTAATATGAAATGGGCATAAAACCTCTCTGCCTTTGTTTGGTCTAATATTTAAATGAGACCCAAGCAAGATCCAGGCTATTTACTGACAGATCTAAAGTGGCTTCGGACTTTTGTGTCTACAGTCTATGGCATTTGCTACCTGAGGGCAGAGCGAGTAATGCTGTCGGTGCCAGGACAAGCAAGGCTTGGCTCCACATGGTTTATATCCCTGCTTGTCATGCCCCCTCAACATCTTTTGTTGACCCCACCTCTCTCCTAAATCAAAATGGAAAATATTCATGTCCTCCATGCCCTCCCAAATGGTCCCCAAATCCTGCTTCTTCCCATCCATGTCCCCATAATCTCTCTGTGAGGTACTCCTGGCTGCCATTAGGACAAGCCGTCTCTTCCATGTCCATGTGTACAGGGTGGATGTTCCTGGGATTCGCCCATGCATGTGCTGACATGCTGGTTGGAGGGACAGACCTGCTGACTGGCCAAGGAGAAATGAATGGTGTTTGCTTCCACCGTGAGTGTCCTTATAGGAAACAAATGTTAGTTTCTTTTCTCTGTCCAAACACTGATTTTCTGAAGACTTGCAGGAACATCGGAGTTCCACCCTGTGCCAGGTGTGGTGGAAGTTGAATGATATGCTCAAAAAGTGACTGTGGAAAAAGCGCTGCCTCCCAAGTCATGAACACCAAAAACCAACCTAGAAATGGGAAACAGCTGAAGGAAGGAAGCTTCTTCCCACCAGGAAGGACACTGGAAATTGTTGAAAGAGATTCTGATACTGAGTTTAGATTATCAGGATCTGATTTTGGGGAGTTGCTTACACAAAAGCATAAATCAAAGCAGTTCCAACCTAAGCAATCCAAGTCTGTGACTGAAAATACCATTGGGACCTAAAGCTGAGTATACAAGTCTGCACAGAATTAGGCTGTGCCTGGATTCCCATGCTTTCCACCACCATGATCCCCATCTTTACCTTAGCAAAGTAAGGCCAAGCAACCCGAGAACAAAAACATGCCCCACAAAACAAGAGAGTGCTTTCACATTTCCCAGCATCCAGTACAAATGACAGAGTCTGATTTGTCAATCCATCCAATTCAAGGTTGTTTGAATGGCCACACCACGGCAAAGGGGGTCACAGCACGGGAGAATGATTAACTAAACCCACCCTCCTTGTTTGTTTGATGCTGCCTCGCTCTAGTGTGAGTCAATAAAACTTTGTGCACTGACACAGACAACTTCCAGCACCTGCCAGCTGGGCCGAAATGGGGATCAGCAAAGGTGCCTTTCTCTTTCTTTTCTTGCTCAGCTCAGGTAAGAGTCCTTTGCCTTCTGCTTGCCTATGTAAGATGGGGGCCAAAATCTTGCAAGCTCCATTTGGTGAAGGTAGGTCCCCAAATCCCTGCATTGCCACCTACCTGAACGATGATGGATTTCAATCAGATTTCTGTCAGATATGATATTCTATAGTACTTTAACATTGCATATCATTGTATGACACTTCAATGACTTTTAAAAAGCACTGTTAAAAACATATCAGTACAGTTTATATGATTTTCTAATAGCTCAGACATTTAATATGTCAGAATAGCAGGGACGTATCATTGTGTGACTGTGCTGGGTTATTAAAAACAGTTGATAAAGTTATTTTTATTTTCTCGTTGTTATCAGCTCTAACTCGCTCCAAAGTGATGGTCCAAAAAACTGCCTTAAAACCTTTTTTAATGTCTTCTGAATTAGTACTGGTCAAGTCTAGAAAGATATATATGTAAAAGAAGAAATTGGTTTGCTCACATGTATTTGAATAATCTGTTCAGTTATCATATGTCATGTCTGGGTTTATAAAGGCCTGGACTTTAGCTAGACTAATACATTCCCTGCTGCATTTTAATATCTATTGTATTCTTTTTTAAGTTTACACTTTGCAGTATTTTTCAGGCAACTCATATCACGTTTTCTTTTCTGTTATCTAAGTTGTGTTGCCCTTTAGCTTATGCATGTCATCCAAAATCTCGAGTGTCCATTCTTAAACCAAATGAAATAAATCTTTTCTTTTTGTGGTCACTGAAAAGGAATGGTATCCAAAGTAGAGCTGTTTGGACAAACAGTTTTAAGATGAGCCAAGAAAGTTTGGAAAGTAATATTTTCTTATTCTGTTCCCCTGCAATTCTGAAACAGTGGCCTCAGTTAGCCTAGGAAAAAAGTTAGGAGAGGAAACACTTGTTTGCTGAGTCCATCAGAAGTAATTGGTAGGTTGTTGGTGTTCTGCATAGTCCTACTGTAAGAGTAGGATTAGATAAGGGAGGCCTCAGTGCCAGGGATTTCTTAAGACACACGGATTTTGTAGCATTGAGCCAAACTTGCAAACAGTCACAGAAGATTGCCCTCAGGCAACTAATCATCTTACTTTCATTAGTGGCCCAAATACCTTTTATTTTAGATGTCTGTGTGTCATATGGATGTAGGTGATGGATGACCTATATGTCATGAGAATTAATTACACTGGAGTGATGTTGCAGTGAATGGAGCCTAATAGGAGGGTTTGCATAAACAAAGGATTCACAACAGTACCTGTGAGAATGCTGTAGAAGATTCTGAATTTCCTGTGTCTGTCAATAATAATCTAGCTTGAAAAGTGAAATAATTAAAACATATAACTTCTGTAACCTTCTAACCTGATGCTGGATATGGAAAAAAATATTTTGTAGAAATTAGGAACAGAAACATAGAAAAAATCAATTAGATGTCAAACTCCATTGTAACTAAACTCCATTTAGAGCTAAGCATTAAATGTATTAGCAGGTGCACCATATACCTGCACCATATGCACATGTACCTTTCAGATATAATAATACTAATTGATTTAATAATTTAAAATCTTGGGTTAATTTGTTGCAACATAGATGCAGCCTGACAGTTTCATTAGTACATCTACCCATTACAAGAAAATAATGGTGGCTGTTCTAAAAGGTTATATACTCATCTTATGATTGAGATTTCTTGCTTCAGGGCAAGACATCTTAGGACAAACAATTATTCAGTGACCAGTAAAACTGTAGTGATTGCACAATCCACACCTGAGGTCATAATCTCACATTCTCCCAATTCATGCTTCTCCAAAACTTTAATATTGGTATCACTTCCCTTCATCTTTCTCTGACTCAGGCTTGTTTGACACAATTTAGTCCCTCTCTCTGGTCCCTCTCACTCTTGTTTCACATTTCTTGTTCTCAGTTTCAAACCCACGCATAACTCCATTCAGAGCCACTTCTTTACATCTCTCTCCTGCTGTTTTTTTCCTATGACATATTCCAGTCATACAGCTGTGATAGTGTCAGGAGACAGAAATTTCTCAAAATCACAGATGTTAACTGCAGCATCCTCATTTTTAATGTCTGATTCCTTTCCTTCCCTTGTAGTGAAAGGAAATATACTGGATGACTATTTAAGAACAGATGGTGTTTGGATATTTACTCGAAATAAGCAGTTTTACAAGACAAATAATGAAAAAGAATGTGCAGAGAAATGTGAAGCAGAAAGAAATTTTAATTGCAGGTAATTCTGTTGAATCTTGAAATTATATCATTGTGGGTGTCTGTGTATCAATGATATTTTCCTACTCTTGCTTAGAACCAACATTGCCATGCTTTTGCAGCTCTGCCTACAGCAGTCTCGCCCATGCCCATGCCTTTAACTTGTGGCTTATCTGCACCCAAAAATTCCCCCAAGGTCAAGTAAAGGGTGGGTTTACAATGTATTACTCATTCTGTAGTAAATGCTTAAGTTCCTGCTCTTATCCCATGTTACACGGAGAGCTGCTTAAACTCTTTAGCTGGATGCTCCCTTGTTTCACAAAAGAAGGGTGAGGTGTTTCTAATTAATTGGAGGGGAAAGACACTAACCTGAGCAGCTAGGATGCTGCTGATAATGATTTGCCAATGCAGCAACTAGCTTCCCACACAGTGACTTATTCACATAGTCATACATCCTGAAAAAATGAAAAAAATCTTGACTTTTTAGTCAGCCACTTCAGAACACTAAATGTCAGTCTCTTAGTGTCTCAAATATTGAGTGCAGTGTCTGAAAGACATAAGCAGAGACAAGAAAATGCTAGTAGATTAATAATTTATGGAAACATAATGACACATTGAATAATTTGAACTGAATTAAAAATACTGCTTCCTTCTCAATTTCAACAGGGCCTTCCTATTCACCAGGAAAAAGCTCCAATGTTTAACACTGGCCGAAAATGCGAAAATGACAGTGATGTTCAACAGCACGGATGCGATTCTTTATGAGAAGAAAAGTATGTATATAGTAAGATGCTACACATTTACTCATTAAGCCTATTTTAACTGCATCCTTGCATCCTCTGCTGCAGTGCTGGAGCAAACCGTTGCAGGTGGTGACAGTTTCAGGGAGGTGGGCCTGTACCCATTATGAACTGGGCTGAAACTGCCAGAGAATTCCACATATAGCATCAAGACTCCTTACATTTGAACTTATTTTCATTCCTTTAGTCAAGTAATATTGGGTCCAGGCAGAATAAACATACTCCAAAGCAAAAATCATGCATTTCTCTGCCCTTTAAGTATTTGCAGTCCTCTGTTTCATGGAGCTAGTGGAGTCCTTGGTCATACAAATTTTCAAGACTACAGGATTATCTACTTCTATGTACTCACTTCTCTAATTCTCTGTGTAGTAATTCAGTTAAGAACTACTTGACTGAAATATTGCATTGACTTCTATTTTTTAAATTATAACCAAATGTTCCCTTTTTGTAAGCTGTTTTGTTTATGCTTAATTGTTACTGTGTGCCAGTCTCCGATAAGTGGCTTGGTTTTAAGATCACTTTTGGAACTACTTAATTAATGCTTTCCTAAGTTTTGAATAGGTGTTATATAGCTGTAAAAATAAGTATTTTTTTAGCTAGACTATCTTCATAAGTTTTGTGGGAACGTACATAAGGCAGTCACAAACACTAACTTCAATAGTCTTCTGGGAAAAAGAAAGCTCCTATTACTAACTGATATGCAAGATTAATAGCAAACATTTCAGTTTGTTTGAAAAGAGAATTATTTTCAATGTCTTTACAATTCTGAAGCATTTGAAAGATATACTGAAAACTGAAACTGCATGAATAGTCATGGCGCAAGTCCCCTTTGCCATATGGGAGTTTTAAAGAGAAAGCAGTTCATGTCCAAATTCCCAGTAAGTATAAACTGAGACAATTCTTATTCATTCATTGGCATCTGCTGGAGATCTGGTGCAAACAAAACAAAAAGCTAGAATGTTAACATTTGAACAGCTGTATCCTAATTCTTCTGCTACTAGACTAGATAATGGGTTGCCAGGTTCATGGCATCAAGTGCAGCTCAGTTTGGAACAGGTATCTTCAGTAAATACTAGCTTAACCTCTAGCTCATTACCAACAAGTGACATTTTGTTCTTCTGGTGTAATATGTGTTCCTCAATGTCTTCTTTCTATGCCAGTGGCAAGTGGGTTTTTTCACCACTTTTCCTGAATTTGCAGTTTATGTTTAGCTTGGATGAATTACTAAAGCCTTAAAAGCTGGAATTTGAAGGGTTTTGCTTGATTCTTGAGTGTTATTATGGCTTGAGACCTTCCTATTTTACAAGGCAAAACCACTGTTGCCGTTGTTTTGACCAAAAGACTTCATCTCTGCAGTCACGTCCCTCCCTGCCCCAGTAACAGACCTCACAAGACTAAAGCCTATGGAGAGCCCTTCTCCACTTTCATTTTTCACATGTTCCTCATAGACCTCTGATGTATGAGTCACCAGTACAGAAGAATATTGGAGCACGTTCAGCCAAATAATTTCTGGCACAAGTGAAATATCCATAGAAATAATGGATTTGGCCAATGCCTCAACATTTTAAATGTCAGGTTTTTTACTGAAGTCACAATTGATTGGAGTCTTCCTTTGAAGTTAGAACAGGATAGAGGAGGAATATGTACTCTGTAAATTCCTCTGCATGTGCTGAAAGTGAATAGACAAATGCACAAATCATTAATTATTAAGTTGAAATTCGCCCTTCTAAGTGAATAAATAATTCTCATTGACCCTGACTGTGTGCTGTCATAGACAATAACTCAGGCTTAAATTGGTACAAATCAAGACAATAGCCCTAACTTCATTGGGGACCCTTTACATTGCTTGCCGTTGTCCAAGCTCTTCCAAACTTCTGAAACATCTGAAGAGACACATCTGGTCCTCAAGTCAGCATCAAAAGACTTGACTTTATATGCAGGAGCCTTGGCCTCTCAGGAAAAGGAAAGAGCACTGCTTGGCTTCTCTTCTTGTCTGCCCCCTCCAAAGCTGTTCCCTGGAAGACGGGCCTGATGCCTCCAGCCTCAGAGTTCATCCCAGTGACCCTCCTGAACACGTCATCTAGACACTCAGTCAGAGCCTTCAGCTCTGCTGCTCGCACCCCCGTTGGAGCCACCTTTTCCTGCAGAAAAAAAGGCCTAGCTTGGCACCTTCTCATGCTTCAGGGTGGATTTGTCTTGCTCACTTTTTAGCCTTAACTGAAACCATAGGGTGAGATATGGGTCTACTCCCCTCTCTCCTCATCCTCTTGCATACGGAGCTTTTCCTTCCTGGCCGTGACCAGGCCTGGAGGAAATGTTACCACATGAGTGCACTGCAGGAGGAGACACTGCATCTGGTTCCTCACACCGAGGGACCAGCTCATCAGCCAGTCTGTGTCTGTCATGTCAGTGGGTCCCCCATGAATGGAGGCTCTTGTCTGGGTGTTGGACTGTCATAGTTTTGACCCTGGATGGCAGTCAAACTCTACAACAACCACACACTCACCCTCTCCCCTCCCAACTCCTGGGCATGGGGGAGAGAATTAAAGG
>NW_010107734.1:0-226 GCF_000699245.1 Pterocles gutturalis | reverse complement strand
CACTTAACTTTCTTCATGGTAGCTAGTAAGAGGCTATGTTTTGGTTTGTGCTGAGAAGAAGGCTGATAGCATACTGATGCTTACAGTTGCTGCTGGGACAGTCAAGGACTTTTCAGCATGTCTGCTGTGCCAGTGTCTGCAGGTGCAAGAGAAGGTCGGACGGAATACAGCCCCAGTTACTAGCCTAGGTTTCAATCTTAGGTTTAGAATTGAGACACAAATTGGT
>NW_010107733.1:195950-209459 GCF_000699245.1 Pterocles gutturalis | reverse complement strand
TGTGCACCTTCAGGTTCTTTAAATGGTCTCGAACCTGATCTTCTCCTACAGCTGGCAGTTCTTCCTTCTCCCAGTCACTGCCTTTGCCTTCTACAACTTGGGCAGTGTGGCTTGAGCTCTTGCCAGTGAAGACTGAGGTAAAAAACTCATTAAGTGCCTAAGCCTTCTCTATGTCCTGGGTCACTAGGTCTCCCACCTTCTTCCGGAGGGGGACCACATTTTCCCTAGTCCTCCTTTTATCATCGACATACCTACAGAAGTTCTTCCTGTTACCCTTAACGTCCTTGGCCATTTTTAATTGTTTGGGCTTTAGCTTTCCTAACCTGATCTCTGGCTTCACGGACAGTGTCTCTGTATTGTCCCCAGGCTACCTGTCCTTGCTTCCACCCTCTGTAGGCTTCCTTTTTTTCTTTGAGTTTGCTCAGGAGTTGCTTGTTCATCCATGCAGGCCTCCTGGCATTTTTGCCTGCCTTCCTCTTTGTTGGGATGCATCACCCCTGAGCCTGGAGGAGGTGATCCTTGAATATTAGCCAGCTTTCTTGGGCCCCTCTTTGCTCTTGGGTTTTATCTTATGGGACTCTTCCAAGCAGGTCCCTGAAGAGGCTAAAGTCCGCTCTCCTAAAGTCCAGGGTAGTGACTTTTGCCTGTAAAATATTACACAAATGACCTGTGAAACACAGAAAACACTAATCTACTGTCAACCTGGCAATGTTCTTAAGGAGTCTGCAGATCCCTCCAAACACAACACTTAACAGTACTGGGATGAGGCACAATGGGCCTTCCCCAAAGGCCACACACCAAACGTCTCACAAAGCTTCCAAGTAAGCAAAAGTGCTTGCTCCTTGTTGTAATCTCCTCTGTTGTGCCTCTCAGTCGCAGTGTGAAGACCACGCCCGTGTGATTTGGAAGCAACATCATACTCGTTTACTTCTCTTGAACCCTCGTTCATCTTGGCTGGTAGAAGAGCAATAAAGAAGGAAGTGCCTACAAAAAGCCACACAGGGTAGGAAACTCTTCTGCTCTCCCACATTTCACTCCATTGTAAGGGACAGCCAATATCTGCCCCTTATTTGGGGACATTTACAGTTCTTATACCTTTAAAGATATTGTCCCAAGTTTTGCAATGTCTCTGAAGACCGTTATGTAGAAATCCTCTTGTGTAGATTAATCTGATACTGCACAATAGATTTAGAAATGGAACTCATGCAAATTCTTGAAGCAAAATGAATCAACTTGCCCCATCAGAGACTCCTGGAGAGCTGGAGTCTTTGCTGATGCGACAGCCTGGGGTTTTGCCTGGGAGGGGAAGAAGAGTGGGGGAGGAGACAAAAAGCACAGCACAATACGTTGCTGGAGAATGTGTTGGGAGCTATTAAACTAGGATGAAAACATGGACTTCCAGAGGGACAGAAAGGAATACAACTCCTTTTCCTCCATGAAAAACAGAGAGAGAGCTCTCTCTTCCTACTTTGGGTATATTCCAACACAAGGACCCCTCTGGCCTCATTAGCACAGCTAGAGCTCCCTCTCCTGATTCTCTCACTCCTCTTTGGGATGTGGACCCTAACATTCACATGAGCAATGGCAGGACACACGCTGACCGGCACCAAGCTGGGGTCTCCACTACAGAGCTGGTATGTTCCATATCCTGCCTGTCAGCCTCAGACTGTGATTTACAGGGATATAAAATTGAGGGATGCAAAACCTGGAACTGCATATAGGCAGTTCAATTCAATGAGTTTCTTTAGACATGCTCCAAATATTTGTATAACACGCTAGAAGCAAACGCAGAAGCATTGCCTCCAGCAAAAATCTACCATTTGGGGGTAGTCACCTGCTGAGGCTGCCTTGGGGTAACAAGTGTTTGCCATGTCACTCTTTTCTAATCCCTGTACAACTTGGGGTTTCCTTGCAGACCCCTTGTATCAAAGAGGTACAGAGAAATGTGCATAAAGTTTTTCATTTTTCTGTAATAGTAGCAAGATTCTACACAAATTCCAGAAGAGAAAAAGTTGGCAGCTTCTCACATCTAAAAATATTAATTTTTTTCTTACAGGAAAAAAATTAAGTACCACTTGACATTCTTTTTTTTATCATCTTGACATTATAATACCCAAAGGAAAGACTAGCAATTCCCTTTTTGTGCTGCCAGCATTGATCTGCCTTTGATTTCTACTTTGCTATGCCTAAACGTGCAAGTTGTCTTCAGAGAGGCCAGATGAAAAGATGTGAAGCATGCAGAGTCTGTTCTTTACCATTTCTTTGGAGGGTGAAATCAAAATGGGGAGTCTGACACTTCCTCTGTTCTCAAGGCATGTTCATGTAAAATTAGCTCAGTCTCCTTAAAAAAAAAAAAAAAAAAAAAAGCAATACTAAGTGGGAAACATTCTCCTCTGCTTAATCCCCTCTAACACAACATCTGAAACCTAGCCAAGTGTCACATGTGTAGAGTGCTCAGTATACACAGAATGTATATAAAGTCGACAAAACAGAGAATTTTCTATTGCGAAAAAAACAGGCTTGACCTTCTGACAGAGAAAACACTGCTTTCTCACCCAGATGCATCCAACCAGCTTTATATTTCATCATGCATTTCTCTGGTTTTTTTTTGGTTTTTTTTTAATCACTATTTTTACATTTTTCCTGATCATCTAAAACCTGGGGGAGTAATTCTCATGATCGTAATCCTAGCCTTGCAATCCTCCTCCTGCTCCCTCCCTTTCTTTTTTTAGCGTGTTGGCAGCCCTGATCAATGTTGATTCATTGAAGGGAACAGAATCTGCAAACTCTTCAGTAACACTAGACACGCTGCTACTACAAGCAGCTGCAGTTGCAGTTTGCATCTCACTAGGGGTTTTCCAGAGAACCCACCCACAACACACAAGGGGAATTCTCCCGGACAAGCTGCAGGTGCTATGGATATTTTCATTTAATATTCATTCTTGCAATTCAGCACATTTGTAATCCATGTGGTAAACTGTTACTTACATTTCTCCCAACGGACCACAACCAGATGTGGAAAATAAGAAGTCCGGTGGAGATATCGCTTCTTCTCCTCTTCATTGTGCATTTCAATGGTCTTAAAACAAATCTGCTTTCTCAGGACAAAAAAAATGTGCTTTTTTATTTAAAGACACTTTTGTTGACATTAAGTAATAATAAATATATCCAGAAATTACAGGCCCCACGTAGATTATGGAGTGCTTTAATTGGAGGAGTGTTCTTTGCTATATAGAGAAAATGTACTCTTTTTACTCGACATCACTATCATATTGTTAACTAAAAGGCAAAAAGAAATCACGATGGAATGTTATGTGAATTCATAAACTGTCTTCTGTATATGTCACAAAGTTTTCCCAGAAGGCTTGATTTTCCCAGTGTCAGGAGATGGGATTTCCTGTACCTGTCTATTTATTTTATTCATTTATTTGTAAGCATTTCTATTACACTCTTCATCATAGTGCTTGTGTATTCTGAAAGTATGCTAGTGATAAGGCATTTTTGACACCAAGAAGAACTGATACTACAGCTTTCTGCAGAATTGCATTTAAATATACACTAGAGATTTATTTTTTTTTCAAGACAAATGAAAAACACATTTTTATCTGATGCAGTTTTAGAGTCAATCACCCGGATTGTGGATCAATGGTAGTAAAGGATCTGCTCTTCTCTTTGTTTTCCTGCACTCTGCCCTTTCCCAGCATCTTTAGGTACATTTCAACAGTACTTGAAATAACATCAAAGCTTTCAGTAATAACTCCTTCACAAGAGAAGTAGGAGTAGGGGGGAGATCACCTAGAGCCTCAGGCACAAAACTGTTTAAATTTTCATAAATATTTAGGGTAAAAATGTTATTCTGCTAATGAATGTCCACAGCCTTCTGGCCTATGCGATTATTTCCAAACTCATAAACAGTGACTGGACAGTAACTTGAGACACAAGTAAGAAAAGAGATAGTTCTTTCCTTGGATGTCTTTACATTATGAACAGGTTTTGATATTTTTCTTGGTATTGAACCAACTCTTGTTCTTCATACTGAATATTTTCTTGATCCTAAAGAAAGGAGAGTTCCATATGGCTAGAGGGTATATAGTTATATTGAAGGAGATAACTGCTGACCCAAAAAACTTTCAATCTCATTGACCAAAGTCACATTCTTTTCCTGAGAGTTTTGAGTCAGAAAGAGACTGGGACCATTTCTGATTCTTCCTGAGAAGACATTTTGAATTAATATAAAAATTTGGTGAATGAGGACACTACTGCGAGGCATTTAATTGGTTTATCGGGGCCCCCAAAGCTGGTTTCTTTTGCATCTGTCACTCCAAAGTCAGGAATTCCAGCATAAGCTTAGGTCATGATTAGATTAGTGACCTCATCCCAGTCTCATATTGCAGGCATTGGCCATGACCTCCAGTTTCAGGGCACATGGGGTGAAATCATAGCTATGCTGAAGCCAGAGGGGCCCAGACTGGCTTTCTCCTCACATTCTTGAGTCCTTCAGGCTTTGCAGCTGTGCTGCAAAAGGTGACATGGCTGCAGAATCCAAAGGGTGAGTTGTCAGTCCTTTCTACAAAGTAAGAATGTTCACATAGAAAGGGTTTACTTCTTTTTATTAGGGAAAAAAAAAAGAGGGAAAAAATGTAAAGCACTTCTAAAAGATTGCTTGAAAATGTTTGGAAGAACACGGTGCTTGTTTTGGAGAAGACGGTCTGTAAGAACCACGGACATATTATGCAGGATATCAAGGAAAAATTCTAGAATCGAGCAGCTACCAAAGATATACAAGTAATAACACAAGTAGGTAGGTAGCATACACTTGAAACGATATCTTGCCAGGGCTACTGCAACTCCTTCGTGAGAGTTACATTGATTCACGTGTTGAGGTGGGAGAAAGACGAAAAAGCTCAAGGGTCCAAAGCACTGTTTTTTCCATGTGCATTACCATTACTGAAACACCTGAGCTAAATGGCCTATGTTAAGCTGCTGTAAAAAAACTCAATAGCTCTCATTATAGCCCAGAATTTCTCATTTCCTACTTGTGGTGAGATGCCGGTTGCACCCTGGGTTGCTGTCTGGAGCATGTAATGACAGTGGTTCAGAGCCCATTAAAGATATTCTCTTTTTACAATGCCAGCAAGGTAGTGGCAGTAAAAAGAGAGAGGGAAAAACTCGAATGCATAACAATATTGGTGAATGAGAAGCATATGTGCTGACAGAGGAATGCGTTCTGCCGGGAGTTGCAGAGAGTTAGTTAAATCCGGATGGTCTATGGGGTTCAGAGACGTGACAAGAAATAAGGAAGGCAAGTGGGAGGGTGAGAGGAGACACAAGCACAAAATAAAGTTGATAAAAAGATGGGTGTATTTCCATGTGGATGCTACAGCAAGAATATTTTTATAGTGTTTTCAAGAGAAAAAAATATGAAATGTTAATGGCAGAACAGTTTCTAGACTCCGGACTGCATGAAGCTACATAAAGGGATAAGCATTCAAAAGTGCTTAATTTACATTCCATTTTCAAAAATTATGTATAACAGTTAAGACGTTATTTATTACTGTTTCAGTGCCTAAATCTGTTCTGAAAAGGGATATTCAATGTGAAGATATTTAAACTGAACATTTTATACCAGCAACTTTGCCTTCAATTAAATGAAGCCCGTAATAATTACACTAATCATGTAAATACTAATTAGAATAGTGGAATAATGTTAACAGAAACAATAAAGGACTATTTAATCCAGAAATTTAAGATATAGTGGTGAAATGCAAGATGAATTGCATTCATCCAGACTTCAGACAGTAGCTGATAATATTTTTTAAAAAAATCACAGAATGGCCATATATAGACCATACAATTAGTCAAGACAATAGCCAAAGATGTTGCCTTAAATTACTTCATGAAAAATCAAAACTCAGAGTAACACTGGAAACCAAAAAGTAAGAACTCAAAGTATTGTTTGTAGGTCCAATATTACAGTGATAACATCTGCTTGACAGTCTTCACTTTCAGTTACCAGTACAAGTCTTTGGACTGAAAAGTCTCAAGGATATTGATCTTTATTTTAGGTTTGGGGTTTTTTTTCAGTTTTTATCTTTCTTCATAAAGTTTGTAATTTATTCAGTCTAATAAGTATATCATATGCATATTGGAGGAACTGAGTCTTCTGTCATTGTAGAAATACAGCAGGTAGTTTAAGCAAAACATATATTAAATTATGTTTTTTATTTTCTACTGCATTTTACTCCTTTCTAAGGTTCTTCTTAAATGCAAAATATATCTTGAAAGATTAATTTTCTGAGCTTCTAAGACTAGTAATAGAATTTGTCATTTATCTTTCCACATACAATGCCACCAACTTCTCCTGCAACAGCACTTGAAAGCAAAAAGTTCATGATCTACATCACATTTAAAGATTTTTGCTCCTGTAGGAGTTTTGAACAGAATAGTGTCCATGAAAACATCTTGACTCTTCATGCTTTTAAGATTGCCCTTGCTTAGTAATACTAGAAAGTAAGTAGTTCTAATTAAACATAGATATCAGTCCTTTGTTTGCCCATAATGACAAGGGAATCAGACAAGTTCATCACAAATAAAATTTTGATATAATTTTGGTCTTAGATAAAAAATTATCATTACTCAGTTTAGGTCCTATGAAATTCCCAACATATATTGGAAAAAAAAAACAGTTCTTCATTTTCAAATCTCTGTATTGTTCAAAACATTTGCGGGTGTCCAAACCTACTCCAGTGAAATACCACATGAATAAAGCCTTTAGAAACTGAATGGATCACATCTGAGAGAGCTTGATTTCAAGGTTATTGAAAATTTTGCAGCTGAAGCCAAAAGATATGATTCATATCAAATAAAGTATGGACTGCTTCTGCAAATGTAACCCTTAGGGCTACCTAATATTGCTTATGCGGAGACTGGATTCCAAGGAATAAGGTCAAAAGCACCTTGTAACTAGGGAAAAAGATTTTAAAATAAGAAGAGAAAACTGACTGTGGGAAAAAGTTTCACAGCTCTCCACAAAAAGTCAAAGTATGCTTCTTGGAACTTGTTAGCATGTATTTTTTAACTCCCATTTGGACAGTTTGGGAAAAACTCAGTCTCAAAATGCTCAGAGACATTCTTCATAATTGTCTGAAGGTGAAGGTGGCCTAGAAAGTGTTTCAATTATCAAATAAAATGTACCAGCACATTTTCCTTAAGCACATGTGGGTTTCAGTTCAACAGAGCACTTGATTTGGTCTATGATTTTTAGGTGGTTCTTTCACTAAAACCTTATTGGAAGAAAGGAAACCCAAGGAAGCAATGACACTATTTATGCGATGCATTATCCAACTGCTCTTGACTTCTGGCTATCTCACAATTTTTAATCAGACTGAGGGGTTTTTTGATATGGCTTCATATTTCTAGAGTAATGTTGGAAATGTTCAAGTCCCACTGAGGACAGCAAAATGTGTGGGAACTGCCTTTCTTTCTGCAACTTCATTTGTGGAGTGGAAGTGAAGCTCACCATTTGAGGCACAAGGGAATAAAAAGACCTGTTAAACAGTTACTCACTTTTTGTCTTAGAAGAAGAAGGTGGAATAATACTATGACTAAACAATGGATCAATTTTCCAGAGAGAAAAGGAAGACACTCTATAGTTAAAAGCAAAACTTGTGATTAGAAAAAGAAAAATTGAGTGCACTTATGGTAAATATAGTCCAAATAACAGGATTTCACAAGCATTAGTAAAAAGCATGAAATTAACTGACATTCTTAAAAATAAAGAAGATTCCTGAGGATTAGGAAGTGGCAAATACAACTCCATTAGTTTAAAAAGGGTCAAGAGATTAAAGACCAAGAAACCAGAGACCAGTGAGTTTAACATCTGTTGAAGGGAAATCTTGGAAACACTAAACTATGCAGTAGGAATAACACCTGGGAAAGTGGTTTGGTTAAGTGCAAGCAGTGTGGAATCAAGCAGGTTGTGTTTAACTAACTATAAATGCCAGAAATAAATAGTCCGGGTCTGCTGGAGTTGCTTGAAGACAACACCCTTGTGATAAGAAAAAGGGAACTTGATGGCTGTGCATAGCAATACTCAGTCATATACTAGAATGTATAAAATAAAATATGAGGCGGTAGGCTGAAATGCATGCTGGATAGAAATGCCATTTAAGAATATGAAAGAAAGGTTGGGATCTTTCTAAATTAGAAAAGGGTTCTGATTGGAATAACTGAGAAGTCAGTGTCTGTCCTCTCTTATATGTAATATAGATGTAAATACTATCAAATTAAAGCTATTAAAAATACTATTCAAGTATAAAGTGAATTCTGAAAGTATAAAGTTGTGGTTTTTTATGCATCATACATTTATACTTTTACTGATTTTAAAATATGAACTCATTTTGATGAGGAATTCCAAATGTATATAGCCATGCAGTCTTGCTTTTATGTCTTGTGTTCATCCATTCTGATTTTCTCCAACTAAAGCTTGTTTGGAACTGGACAATAAAATCTTTTGGAATAAAAATAATTCCTATCTGTGTCTTTATATTGAGTACAGTAGGGTTTCAGTAAAGACTGGGACACTTAAACAGAAAGTCTACAAAATAACAATCAACAATCATGCTTGGGATTTTTCTGAGCAGTTGGCAGTGTATAAAAGCACTAGAGATCTCTATCTTAAAATCCAGAGGGTGGCTTTGAGGAAGACTGAAAAGTCCGGGGACCTGGGGTCTGTTCCTAGCTTTGCTACAGACACCTTGTGTCAGTGAGTACGTTCTTCTACTGCCTCTGTTTTAGTTTTTCTTTCTGTTAAACAGAGATCATAAAACCAGCAGGTTTTATGAGGTTAAAGGTGTTAAAGTTGTGAATTCTTGTGAAAATGTAGAATGGCAAGATCTGTAGAAATACCAAATATTCTTCTTCAGAAGGAAATATGTGTGGCATATTAAGCACAGAAGGAAACCTCCTTTGCTGTGAATCAGAAGCAGTACTTCATCTACTGTATCAGATTATAAACCTTTTGATGAGACTTGGGTATTAATATGTCTCTAGATACATTTGACTTTGTTCTGCTGTGCCATCATCAAGTTTGTTACTGAAATAGTGACATGTTAGCTAGGACTGGGCAAAGGAAGACACACCACAAGTTGAACTCCCTGTGCTGTTTCTCAGATGGGGACTTGATATCCTAGGGAGGACCTGTGCCACCAGGTGACATGCAATTAAGCTGTCACTGAAAATTATATGAGAAACCTTCCTGACTGGGCTACTTGACCAGCTGATCCTGCTGGCACACACCAGTTTCTCTGGCAGATTTTAGGAACAGGTCTGTCCCCTGCAGAAGAACATCTCTAGCTGTTCTCCAGCTTGCGTCCAGTACCACTCTCCAGTGTGATGAGTGGCACACTGGGAAACAGGGCTTGACAGAGTTCATGGGACCAAATCACCCAACAGAGTGCAAGCTCAGATCTCCCAGCACAAAGTATCTGGAAACTCTTCTGATGTACTGCAGTGAAACAGGCTGAGGATTTAAAAGAGCGATTAGATAAATAGGAGAAGAAATCTAGGCCTAAAAGACTGTTTGAAAAGCAGATTTTTCCAAACAGATGCATTATGACTTCTAATGAAGAAAGATATTTATTTCAGTTGCTATATGAAATGCCTCCCACAGCATCTGTTTTTCATGTTTACCCTTGAAGGAATACAAACTTCAAGTATATTTTATCATAGTTTTTTAATGCAAGGTCTCTCTCACAAAATGCATCAGTTTGTTGATGTTATCAATATTTTTCCCTGTAATCCCCATGTTTTTCCTTTTGTTCAACAGTGCAGAGGGCCTAATAGAGGTACCACAAGCTATCCAAACTGTTTATTTGCCCCTAAGTATTAATTTACATTCACCATTGCTGAACTGTGTTTGCTGTTTACTGACCTATACAGCTGATGTTTATTGAGGACAACATGGTGGTTTTAGTTTTTTTTTTTTCTTTTTAAACATTGTGTGTTTACTTCTATTTCATAAATCGATCTCAGACAAAAAATATATTTACTGAAAACAAAATCCTTGTTTCCGTGCTCTGTCCATAGAACCAAACAAAAATTAGTATAATTCAATTGGCTTCAGCTGGGTGTACTGATTTTTAACAACTGAAAACACAACTGCGCTGTGATATGTTGTATAGGGTAAATTAGTTTCCTGTATTCTGGTCCAGATCCATCCCACCTTGCTTTACGTAGTTGAGATATCTTCACTGGGAGCGTGCTCACATTGTCTGCAGCCTATTAATAGAAAAGTAGCTGCTCTAGTAATAGGAAAGACAGATGCACTGCCAGAGATCTTAACTGCAATTATTTTTTCCCTGCACATGTCAGCTTGGGCTGATTAAACATCAGTGAGTCAAAAACAGCTTGATTCTTCTCACATTTTCCATGTTCACCTGGGCGATCAGCTCTCTGAAAGAACATTACTTCTGCTTTACAACAGCATCAAAGCAGAAGCACTGTAGGTTGAATTTTGGTCTTGTGACCATCTCTCTGCACTTCCAGAAAAAAAAAAACAAACCCTACATTTTGTCTAGCTTAGTGAAACATTTCATTTCTGAGGCACCTGAATTTGGTCCAGGTCAGGCACAGCAGTCAAACAGTAACAGTGGAGGATGAGAATGATGAACATCGATCGCATTGAGATAAGCTTCTTCCCTCCTTCTGCAACATGATTTTCAGGAGGAATTATTTTTAAAAGACCCTTTATTTAACAAAGGGAAGACTATAGAGCAGCAGAACCAATCTAGCAATGTTTTTTGCCTGTTTAAAATACATGGGGTTTCTTTCTCATGTGTTGTAAATCAGCAAAGCTCCAAGTGAAAATCTGACCTGACATTTAAAGCTAGGGACAGCCTGTGCAAAGTACTGGGAAGCAAGAACGGCTGAGCTGGGAAACCACTGGAAGACCTATGAATTGGTTTCCCCATTCATGTGACAGGGAGGATAACGCCTGCTACCCTCTCCAGAGTGCAGTGCTTTATACACAGACTAGTCAGGACTTGGGTGGGAAACTTTTCATATTTTTGCATTAAAGCAAGCTGTCAAACAATATCCATGAAGCTGCTCAGCTTCTGGTAGTTCAATATTTCTTAGGAACAACCAATGGAAAAAGATCAGAGGTTTAAAGGCTAGACTACTAAATTTTCCGAAGACTTTGCGCCAAATATTCAATGAAATAATCACACCAAATAAGCATTAGCTTACCAATCTGCATTTTGTTAAATAGCCAAATAATGAAAATTTGATAAGACATGGTGGGTTTTTTTCAGGAAAAAAATCCTTTAATTTACATTCCAGATGACAAAATTGGGGAAAATGGGCAATGAAATGTTAGAAAAGGGGCAAGACCAGCCAAAGCCTTGCTTGTTTTTCCAAGACTGGGTTAACTAAAAAAAAGTGTGGCTCAAGTCAGAAATACATCACCAGAATTAACATCTCTCAGATCTGCCAAGCCAATAAGCAGACATTCACTGTATAAATAACAGCCAGACATTTTATTAGTTTTTCTCCAAATTTTTCGGTTTTCAGGAATCATAAACTGACATTTGTTTTTCAGGTGCTTGTGAAAATAAAATGTTGATCCTGAGCATTTCTTAGGGGGTAGCTAAGAAAATTCCAATTATAGCTAAGGGCAAGGTTTGCTCTTCTAAACAATGCCTTTATCCCCACTGAAGGATGTAAATCAGAGGAGAATTAGGAGAACTGGCATTCATGATGCTGAAGAAAAAAAAATTGTTTGCAGGAAGGGGAGCTAACTGGCACACTTAAAGATTGGGGAATCATTAGCTGTCTGAACAGAGTCTGTTGTGAGCCATTCCAGACAGCACTTACTCCACGGTATTTCTGTACGGTTACAGGGAAACCAGAATTGCACGACAGTAAGACACTCGACTTAAAACACATGGCAAACTTAGAAGATGGCAAATACAGTTCATCATGGACAAACAGATTCATTTTGCAAGGAGCAGGAGCATGGTGAGAGAAAACTGCCATTGCAAGACAGTAAAGAAAATGAAGACTCTGCCTTCACCTGCTGCATCCTGTGTTTAAGAAGATGCAGCCCATCACTGTACAGCTTTTGTGCGGGACTCCAAGTAAGGCCAAACAAACTTGGCCCATGGATTTGGATAAAAGCATCTCTCTTTGGCAAGCACCAAGCCAAAGTCTGGTGAAGATAGGCTCAGTATCCAGCAATCTACACACCCACTCTTAATTCATCCATGAGCACAGGTTATAGTACAACATAGGCACATAAATTCAGATCATCTGAACAGAACTATCTTCTTGCTAGACATGAAAATTCAGGCTGGTAAATATACGATAGCTCCATTCCTGTTTTGACAGTTCTGTGAGTCCAGCAATAAATTCTGGACTGATTTTTATTTGATCCTCTTGCTGTCTCACAATAAATTTGTGCCAGCACTGACTCTCAAAGTACAGATTATATGCTTCCCTTACACATCAAGAGACATTAAATTCCACATGTATCACACATTCATAGCAGATGTTCCTAAACAGACAAACCAGGTGCTAAACATATTTTATTCTGATGGGTAATTTTTGAAATTATTGCAATCAATGGACTAATAATACTGGTGGTAATGATGAAGTCAAGTTATTATTACCCATTACGTTTAATCATTGACAGCAAGTTAATTGGACCTAATTGGAGAAATCATCATAAATAACATGGAGCAGATGGTAGACGTTTGTTTTTCCACTTCCAAATCTACGTAACAGAGTTATAGATAAAGTTTGGATGAACCAGTGTAAGAGGGCAGAGAGCATGCATATCCCCCCCATAAAGCTATCGTTCACATTGGCAATGTTGCAAGTCTAACAGGCACAGACAGCTTTGACAAGACACAACTTTTTAGTTGTTAACTATGTCTCTCAGCTTTTTTATGCACTGGTCACAATCCTGTGTGTTCTCTCAGTTGCAGCAGTGAGATGACAGTGTGATGGAGGTAAAAGGGTGCAAATTAAAAAGGAAACAGGGAAAGGGAACTTGATCTGCTCAAACAGATGTGTTTAAAATACGAACTTCTGCATCTGACCTTATCACTGGAGACTCCTTTTGGGGAGAAATAGGTGCTTCCTGGGTGTGACTGATCTTATCCTACCAGACTTCTCAGAGAGGCTAGAATAGCAAACCAAATGGTCTGTTTCTCCCTACCAAGTATAAATGGTGTCAGATGGAAATGTCGACATGCAGATGTCTAAGTGAGAGGATCCCACCCAACTTGTACACAAACTGAGCCAAAGTCTAGGGAATGGAGCAAAAAATAATACTCCTCTTATGGCAGCGTGTTCACACATGACAAGAAACAGTGACTGCAGAAATGGGAGCAATGCTCGTGCAAGCTTTAACTACCTGGCACAGAAGTTATAGGGTCGTGATTTCAGCACAGGTTAGCAGCCCAACTTTGCACTCACTTTCACTACTAAATCAAACACTTTCAAGAC
>NW_010107733.1:183720-195924 GCF_000699245.1 Pterocles gutturalis | reverse complement strand
GGTCCCTCACATGCACAGGGTCTGCACCAATTAACACTCTCCTGGATGATTCCCAGGCCTGGCTTCAGAGTGAGAGCAAACCCTGCCATTAAGTAGCTGGAGTCAGCTACCTAGTTCTGGGTGGCAGGAAAGTTTAGAAATATAGAAGAAGCCAGACCATCACAGTCGGCTTTTAGGCCAGAGAAGAGTCCCAGCTGCTGTTCCTTTTGCTAGTTCAGATTTATCAACCCTGTCCATAAAATTGTGTGACTTTTTTTTTTTTTTTTTTTTTCCTGAAGTTCAAGGCATTCCTTGGTGTTGTCACCCTTCATTCCAGGAAAAGAAAAAAAAAATGTAAAAAAGGGATAAGACATCTTGTGATACACCATGACTTATTATTGAGATATACAAAGAATGTGTCCTCTTGCTCCTGCTTAGCTACATCTACGTGTATTTCAGATTTTCCTCCTGTCTAGTAACTATTTGCCTATTGTCTGATTTAAGTGGGAAGTGTCTCACTACTTTTTTAGAATGCATTTCTCAAGGAAATGGGAAATAGAACATGCAGGGGTGCACTATGGGGTGACGGTGTTATAAATCTAGAAACATTATTCCACTCCTTGCATCAGTGCTTTCAGTCATTTCTACATCTTCCCAAGCTGTTAGGAGAACACTTGACAGCAGTGCAATAATCACCTTCTCTCAGATGCGGTGGTCAGTACACATATCACCTTCTCACTGAAGAAGCCAGTAATTTATGCAGAGCCTGTAGTCTGGCTTTCCTCTTGTGCTTCTACAACGTGCAACCTGTGATCTTCTACTTTAAAGCTGATTTCCTGTTTTTAAAACCTGACACAAATAAGTGTATTAGAACTACTAAATCAGGCAGGCTGTGCCCTCGCCGCTGCATGCACGTTTCGTACTCTGTAGGCAGGGAGCAGTGGAGGGCATGAGATTGGCCCCGGGTTCTGGTTTGGTTTCCTGGATTGCTAAACCTTGTAGCAGGTGGTTTTGAGAAAAACCGACTACAGTTGGAGTTTCCTCCTAATTCCCTACAGTCAGAGGGTTTAATATTCAACAACTAAACCACAGTTAGGAATTGGGATATTTTGAGGCCTATTGAACACTGTAGATTTTTCTACTGACTCAGTCCAAGGTTTTAAACCAAAGGTTTTAAATACCATAAAAATCATATTCCAACCACCCACAAAAATGTATTTTTATATGGTTTAGCTGATGCCCCCCCCCCAAAAAAAAAAAAGATTTTTTAAATGTTCTTTTTTTAAGTTTTCCTGTTTTCCTATAAAATTTTTAAATTTTTTGCATCCATGGACAAAATTGTAATAATGTTTCTTTCCATTTCTTCAGTGTAAATGTAAATTTAATACTCTGCATCAAATCTTCCTCTTTAAGGGCAATCTATGCTGTAGTTTCCTTATTAATTCGTACCCATACATTCACACTTCAAAAGTTTCCATACAGAAATGAGTTTTGAGAAAAATCTGAATCTTGATCACAACTTAAATGTGTGCAAACTTACCTCTTTCCAATGCACATTCAAATCAAATGTGGTCAGTTACTTCAAGACTGTATTTAGCTCTGGTACTACATCATAAACAATACCATACACAAGGATGTGAATGGAGAGTGGCATTACCATCTCATATCTTCTCTCTGGCTGTTCTCTGCATTTATTTTTTCTGCTTTGCTGTTTGTTTGTGTTTTTTAGTGCTACTTATTTTAAAATGGAATACTAACATCTCTAACTGTAAACATGTATAAGCTAAGCATTTTGTGTAAGCTAAGAATCCAGGCAGCTTCAGAAGTCAATCGAAAAAAGAGACACTTTGAGAAGGTGATTCATCCTATCTCATTTGGGTTCTGCAAAACTTTCTAGACATTTCATTTGGGAATTCAGCATGTGGATTCATACTTATGCTTTTTAAATCTTTTTTTTTTTTTTTCTGTCACAAACTTCCAAAGTGTGTGAGGTTACATGTCCTTTGGAGAGAGTGATTTTTCAGTAGTCATTGCAGAAGTAATCTTGATGCCTAGACAAGAGCAGACAGCTAAATTTGGGTGATTTACCTAGTTTTAGGTTCTGCAAGCTGCTCTTTCAATTTGTAACTCTTTTCCAGAACAGAAAGCTGAAGATGTTGAAACTAACAGCTCTGGAAATATTTCATCCTAGATGGAAGTCATATTCACCCATCTGGGAAGGTGACAGAGTCAAGTGACAGGAGAATTCAGTTGCTGATATGCAAGCTAAAATATACGTTGTTTTCAGTAAAATAAGAACACACTCAAACTTCTGATGTTCCCTGAATGAGTTACTAACCTTAATCAAAATGTTGTTGACATATTAATATTTGGAAGACAGTTTTCCCTCCAGAACATAAACCAGACACCCTGAGTTCCAGCAAGAGCACCCTCTCCACAGTCTATATAAAACATTAAATAATCTTTTTGACCAAAAAATCACCAGCCTGAAGTGACTCCACCTAACAGTGATGAAGTGCAGTTGCCCAGGACAGACTGTAAGAACAGGGCTGGTTGGCACACCATGATAATTTTTCTTTTGCTCTCTCAAAGCCTCCAGCAATTGCAGCTCAAAGTCCTCCAGCATGTCCATGAAATTTGGTGGCCATTTAGAAACTAAATGCAAATGTGATGGGCTGCACTCTGCTTTAGTACTCACTTGAGAACCTGAAGCTAGCCGGGATGGACCTGGTCTCTCTCTGTTTCACATAGGTCAGTGGTCCCCAAGAGGTAATGTTTCTTCACTGAGAAGACACACACAGAAAGCAGATGATGTGTAAAGCCTCAATAGATAAACTCTGTCATAACCATGTTCCCTGAGCTGCGTTTTGAGTGGGCAATAGCAGCAATCTGTGAACAGAAAAGAGCTGAACCAAACACAGCAAGAAGTGCTGCCAAGTAGCTCAAGTTAAGGTCAGTTACGAAACACAAGGAAACTCCTCAGCAAAAAGAAGGCCAGGTAGCTGTCATGTAGCAATAAACTTTGATCAGAACAGTGATTAGATAGTCTAGAAAAGAAGTACTTTGTAACTATTTGTCAGTCTTCTCGGACTTTGCTTTCATTACTTGCAAAGTGGGGGGACTAGTCTTAAGTAACATCAGCTCAGGTGGAACTTTGAGTAGTGTCTCAGCTACACTTGCACACATTTTTACTTCACCCTTTGTAAGAAGAAGTGGAAAGCTTTAATCACCTGCCAATTTATTATTGTCTTAAGAAAAACTAAAATTCTGTTAATGGGCCCCTAGTTAAAGTGCTATTATTAGTCAATATTAGAGAAAGAAATCCAAAGAGTGGAAGAGGCTTTGGAGGCAAAAGCAGCTGGGAATTCTAGACTAATAGAAATCAGATACGGAAAAGATCTGTTAAGTCATCCAATCAATGCCTCAGTTAATATAAAATCATTCCCAACAGCACAGTTTCTAGTGCTCTGTCCAGTCTGGATTTAAATATCATGAGCAATGGGGTTTCTGACACTTGCCCACATTCCTGTGGATCACTCTGCCAGGATTTTTTTCCCCTGATATTCTGCCTCTATTTCCCTTTTCCCACTATTCAATCCCTTCCTCTTTTTATAGTTAACAATTTTTACAAGATTTTCATTAGTTTTAATTAACCAAGCTACTTTATACTTTCCATTTTGATGTTTTAAAAAGGAAAATTTTAAAATTACAAGAGTTAACCACTTCTGAATTTTGGTCTATTGGATCAAAAACTCAGTGGAGATTCTAAAGTGTCACAGCTAATCCGGAATGGTTTGAAACCACTTAATCTTCAAAATGCTTGGGAAATTGTTTGTTAGCTGCACTTGTGTTTTCCAAGTGGAACAGGTATTATATTTTAGTGGAATCAGCCAGGTCCCCTTCTTTACTTACGTCTTTCCTTGTCTCTGGCTTTCTCTGAAAATTCTGCAGGAATACATTCCTACAGAGTTTAAGCTTTGCTGCTGCTTATTATAATTTCTGCATCAAGATATAATAAATTCTTAGTTGGGTTTTCCTGGAAGAATTAACATTTGCACACCCTTGTTTGAGGAGTCCTTTAGGAAACTATCTGGGCCACTTTTTGCTCCTTTTTGTTCTTTTTTCTCCCATAGGAAATTTGTTGTATATCATCATCATGTTTCATCTTCACCTTATTTTAAGTCCCATTCTGGAGAGAGGTGCAAGTAGGAAGAGCTTTTCTCCTGTGAAAAGCTCAGAGAATTTGATGGTCCCAAGGACTCTGTCTTTCAGATGAAATTGCAGGATCACAGAAAAATTTTTAAAAAGACAAAAAGTCATATGTTAAAACTCACACCTCTAACGCAAATTTTGTTGTTCAAAAGTACAAAGTGCATTGTTATTCTTGCTCTTCACAGTACTGAAAGGCAGTGGCTGTTTCTTTTTGAACATAAAGGTCCAAACAGTGACACCACTTGTGCCAGGTCTAAGTCTTAAAAAATGAATTCTTACAAGCTCCAAGCCCACGTCTGATGAGGAAAGATTTGGCTCAGCATTTGATAAGAGAAGACTTCTCAGTTTAACAACAAGAACAAGAAGGTATAACAAGCTCAAGTGACTCAAATACAGTGTGTGGTTGTTTTTAAACAATGAGGATAATTAAACATCAAATTAGGATAATTAAATTTTGGCATAGCTTACCTAAGTGTCTGGCAGGCTCTTTAACATTATAATTGAATTTGAACCAGTTTCTAAAAATATAAATTAATGCTTAAGTAGAAAATATTGGCCTGAGGCAAAGGCTACTGGGTGACTACACACTTTAGTTTGTGTATGCTACATTGTAATAACAGCCATGTCTCAGAATCTATGTATTGATTTTATTGTAATGGAGGCTCATATTTTGTTCTGAATCTGCACTAAGCAATCTAACAAAAGAATGAAAAAGAGAGAAAAAATACCCTACATTTCCATTTCACTCATGTCATTGATCCATGATTATTAAAGGTAGACAAGTCTGGTAACTTTACCCATGTGCTCTCTAATTTTACCTTGATTTTCTATCAGAAAATCCTGATTAATAACTAATTCCACTTAGTTAGCTTGTGGCTCTAATGAGCAGACTTCTTGGCCTGGTGGCAGATCACCATTTCAAATCAACTGCCAGGCACAGGATACAGGAAAGCTGGGTTCAAAGCTCAATACATCTTAGGATACAACAGCATAATATTTCAGTAAGAAACAACACTAGCACTTTCTAGAAGCCTCAAAACAGGAAAAAATATCCTCTGATTTAATACTGTGTGTTACTATGTAACAAAATAATTATTTCTTCGTATGTCTGGGTAAGAAAATGTACATTATATTTCAGAAAAAAATGAATTTTGATCACCGCATACAGAATGAATTTAACAGAACTACAGGGCTTCCAAAGTACCCCAGGATCGTTTTACAGATTTTTGAGACAGCTTATTGGCTCCTGACAGACTCTTTAGGTTTAGGAGCACTGCATTTTTAGTCTAAAAGGCGAGGCGGTATCAGGTTAATATTGTACATCTATTAGAAAAGACTGACTTCCTGACACAGCCTGAAATTATTAGTATGGAAATAATGGCATTAGCACAGTTTATAGACCAGGAAAAAGAGTTTTGGTTAAGAAATGAAATGGAGAGTCAGGAAATCCAATTTCATTTTTTTGCCTCTGCCTGGTACAGATTCTCTGTTCAGCTTTGACTGGTTAGGCATGTATCCATATACCAAAGCACATACTCAGATTGTCTAATTTAGATGCTGTATAGTATTAAATTGGAAGGACAGGATATTTTTCTTAGGTGTTTAAAAATCTCTTCCAGAGAAACCTGCCTCTAACGCCTGAAAAAGGAATTTAAGTATCTAATTTTGCTGCTGTGAGGGCCAGGCACCTTTTTGTTTGATGATCACCCTACTTACGCTAAATACCTAGAATACATCTCGTAAAGTCCACTTATGGTGGTACTGGACTTACAACATCATTGCAGAGAAATTCAAACCACTAACAGTTCATTACCACTTCTCTCTAAGCTTTCTTTAAATCAATCCGTTTTAGGACAGCTTTCATTTTAGGCTGCACTAGTTCCTTAAGCATCAACATAAAATCTCCAGTTTGTAGTAAAACACACTCCAGTAAAGAAAAAGGTGGAGAAGGGTTAGTTTCCAGCGGGCAAAGAAATTCCTGTGAAAAGGTGTATTGAAGCTAATAGCAGAAATATTCAGTTTCAGTAGTACACATTAGTATAGGAGTAAAGCATCTTAGTTGGTTTGAATAATGCATAAAATAGACAGAAATCTGAAGGCAGATTTCTAGAACTGAATGGCAGAGCTCTCCAGAAGTACCTCCATAACAGACACTCTCACTGGGAACATTTAACAGATGGACTCTACACACCGCTGGGTATTTTTCATTCCCTTTCCACTAGCACAAATTTTACCAGTCTGTACCTACTATGTGTCTATAAGAAAGCACAGGTTTAAACCACAGTTTAACAAAATTCCTATGAATTCTGAATGCAGACAGATGACATAGTATCAAACCTTGGGATTTTTTGTATGTAATTTTCCATGGTTTTAAGTAGACAAGTAGCAACAGGTAAATGTTAATACTACAGTTACAGCTACTATTATTTCATTTACATGTAAGTGCCTAAACTTTTCAGGCTTTTCTGATCACTTTTTTTTTTTTTTATTTAGTCACAGCAGTAAATAAAATGACTTATCATTAACACGTAAAAATTCATGGAAATTTGCAATACTAGTCACTCCCATAGGTGACAGTAGACAGTGACCTTTAGCTGTCAAAAATGTTGGCATCTTGTTTAAGCTAGTCATCCAGGTTTAGTTTACAGTCAGTGCAGAGACATATTACCAGAAGACCAGTCCTACCGTAAAAAAATTTCCTAAGATAACTGAGTTGACTTTTTTCTTTAGAAGTGCTTTTGTTTCCATTGACTACAGAGAAATGCTAGCCAGGAATGAGTCTAGATGCTTTACAGCTGAGATTAGGTCAGATGAATCCCACCTGGCTGCTGGTTTTGTCTCTTAAGTCTTGTGTACTTAAGAACTTAATTATCTTATTAGTTATAATCACAAAACTATGATTAAAGCCAATAAGAGATGAACATAAACAATGGACGGAACAGTGCAACCCCAGAGGAACCCTTGGCTCTAGGCAACAGTGTGATTGGAAAAATGAATCCTTCTATATCATCTCCTGCTAAAAGGGATACGTGTAATTCACATTTCCTCTTGTCTGAACACTCAACTGCAGCTTGTTAATGCTGATGACCATGGCAGCAAATGAACTATTTTCATGTGATAGAAGTACCTACAAACTCTCTTCACTATTGTTTCAAATTTTAAGTAAAGCTTTCCTTTTGATTAAAGGGCAGTCAAGGTACATTTTATCAGCCAGATTGCCTCTGTTTAACTCTTGTCATCTCATCATTTGACATCTCCACTGTGATTCTCACATCAGTGGAGCTGGGCTGAATGTCTGGGTTGCGTATGGGAGTTGCTCTATAGGAGAACAATTTGAGTTGGCTTGTTTCAGAATGTGCTTTGCAGATCGCACGTTTTCCTCAGCCTCTCCATTCAGCTGAGAGGATAACAGCCCAGCTGTAACGTGATGAAAGTTATGCATGTCCATAAATCATATGTATTCTTCCTCATCAAACGGGACGCCTTGGACTGTGATAATTTCATCTGGGTTTCTCTGTTTTGGCAATATATTTTTCAGCCGATTTATGGCACTTGCACTAAGTGTATGATCTCCAAATATCTGGAAAAGAAGCTATGTACTTTTGCCGTTAACTCACAAATGTCAGTCCCTGTGCTTTTGAGGGTCTGAGTGATTATTAATGTTCTCTTATGCTGGCTTTCTTAACAAAACTCACACTGGCTAAAATCAGAACACAAAAAAATATGTCTGTGTTTCCTAGTCTCTGGCTCCAAAAGAGTGCTCTTTCACAACAGTTAGCAATGCCCAAATAGCCCATCTTGCTCATTGGAAAAGGATAGGTCTGACATTTGTCTTGGAAAATGCACTTACCACACATAGTAACTTTTCTGTTTGGTTCTATAAAGTCATATCTTTTAAATAGAACTTTTACATACCAATGACTTTCTGTGGAGTCCTTCAATAACCATAAGCACCCTTAGAATCAGGTCCTGTGCTTCACAGAGTGCTACGGAAGCTGTGAATCTCTAGGTACTTGCAGACTTCATGCACTGGCCTCACTGAAAAATCACTGATATGCACAGTGATCAGGGCTTCACCAGACATGTGAACCCTCTTTGTCTCATGCCTTGCCGTACATTGAAATCCTCTTCTGGCACACATAAGCAAGCTTCACTGCAAGTGAAAAGTCTAAATTCCTCTAATCTATATGTTTGTCACATACACAGACTAAAACATTGTAAATTTTAACTGTATTTTGTGACATGTAGATGATTTCAGATGAACATTGTCATAATGGCTTCTTCACTGGCACCAGTACATGCAGAGCCTCACAAGCACCATAAAGCTATCCTCCAGAAACTTCAGAAAGGACTGCCCCATCCCGTTTATAGCTATAGTTTGACTCAACTTTCATTTTGTGGTATTTTTGCTAGGTGTGCTTTCATTTAGGTGTTGAAGGAAACTATGAATCTTTTCACATGCTGACATTTTTCTGGGAGTCTGTATATTACTTTTGAATCTGGGCACAAATGCTACACCTTTATGATGTGTCCCAGGAGGTCTACCATTGCTGACACAGCAGACACCTTTCTCTGTTACTGGTGCTTAGACTCACTAACTGAAAATTGACTGAATCGCTTAATTTGGGTACATTTTGTTGTTTATTGTTACCATTTGTAAATCTGTTCAGTTCTGTCTAAGACAGAAATACAATGGCAGTCCAATCTCCAGGAAACATATTGTCTAGGAGATGGATAGAGAAAGAGGGGACTCATAACCACCACCACTAGGTACCCAATGCAACAAGCTACCTCTGCTCACTGTCTTCACTGAGGCTTTTTTTGTTTCTGTTTTTATTCTTTTCTTTCTTTTTTATGAGCTTTGAATACAGATTTAAATCAAGAGAGAATTGAGCCCACATGTTGAGATATCATTCACATGCCTTCCTGCTATGTTCTGCATTAGTATCATTGTTTTCCTTTGGCATTATTTCTGTGCAATGATAATGGCAATCCTGTGGCACCAGAATTATCCTGGAAGTGTGATATTTACTGTTATCTTGACCTTGCCTGTGTGCAGAAATTTATTTGCTATGAAACATATGTGATATTTTTGAGGGGAAAATAATTGGTCACTGAACAGCCTTGGAAGGATGCCATCATGGGTAGACGAGATGTATTCTGCCACTGGAATCAGCATATTTAGTTATTTCAGTGGAGTGTACTTTTTCTCATGAGTAAATGTTCATGCACAGAAAGCACTAGACTAAGATTTTTCATATATCTACTCAGTATGATCATTCAGTCTACCTTTCTGCTGTCATTTTGCTAACTGAGTTTACACTCTAGATTTTGAATCCTTCTTAATGAATTAATGCCAAAAAGTTTTTGTCATCTTAACTAGTACAAACGAACACAAAAGTGAGTGCTCAAACATAATTTTTTTTTTTTCTGGCTTCTTAGTGTTAAAAATCACAATGTTATTCAGTATATTAGAATACTGGTGCCAGAGAAAAGCAGAACAATAATCAAAATAGTCTTGTTTCAAGTTTATTTCTTTATAAGAGTATTTTTATGCACAATTAGTTCAGAAAATCAACATTTTCTGAACTCCTCTCAGATTAGCGTGGTCTTAAGTGACAGAAGACAATAAACATAATAATATTAGTAACACAATGTAGCTGTAAGTTCACTGAATTGCATCAATATCTATTGAGAATCAAACAGGCGTTCAGCTAGGTCAGGTTGAAAAGATCTTTTAAACTAATAGAAGCACTAAAATTGTTACCTTGACACCACTGGAAAGGTAAGTCTAAAGTTTTCTAATTTTACTCCAGAGCTGCCTTGAACATTACAGAGGACCATAGAAATAGAAAATAAAGCTCTCATCATATTTTAAAAAGTAATATTAATGTCTTTTCACCTGGCTAATAGATATTTTGGGTTAACAGGAACACTGGAAAAGAAGACTAGAGCAGGGAAAGGAGAAAGGAGACTGAAAATCAGAATGATGCAGAGAAGTGAATGGGAGATAACTACACCCACAAAACAAACAAACAGGAGCACTCCACAAAACTATTATATAAAATAAATAAGAAGCAGAAACACAATTTTTGGTTTTTTTTCCACAGGAAACAATTACGCTGTTCATCTTCAGAGTAAATTTTAGATATCAAAAGCATAGATTAGCTGAAAAGAGAGCAAGACAAATTTCTGTCTTTCCAGAGACAGCTGTCACAAGTGTTGGGCCAAAGGCAATCTGTTTCAGGACATTATGGGATGTCCTGATTGTGAGACGCTGGGAGTGTACAGCTGCAGCTTCTCTGAACACCCACTCTGGGTCATCACCACAGGCAAAATGCTGTGCAAGACGGAAACTGTTTTGAAAATTGCTATAGCTCAGACCTGATAGTCTAAAATGTATAACTGAGATCCATCGGACTAGCTGTAGTCTTTTGTTAGAACAAACAAACAAATAACAGTCCTCACCCCCTCCAGAAACCACAATGTCTTCTGTTTCAGGGAAAGCCTCAAAACAGCCTGAGGGCACTCGTCCTGTCAATGTGAAAATAGTCTCATTAAATCCAGCATTGCTTGAGGTTCATGTCTCTTCCCTTCATCAGTGCCATGGCAATCTGTTGCAGTGGGGTATGTGACAGCTCAGTATCAGATAAGACCCTGTGGTCTAGCATGACAGGCAATGAAAGGCAATGAGCACTGCTTTCTACTACCTGAAACTCCCCGGGAATCTAATCAAAAGACGGCTTCACCACCAAGACCTTTCTTGTGCTTGGATGAGACTCATGCCTGGACTGCAGTTGTGGGCTGGAGCCGGCAGAAGGATGGGCTTGGTTGGCACATAGGAAGTACAACGTCTAATTTAATATTATAAGGGAATTAGTACCATATGTATACCATACATACTCTTGCAAAACATGCAAAAAAAGGCAGTCAAAACCTCAGATTTAATTCTTCTTCATCAGTAACATAGCCACTGCTATTAGTTCCTTTTTAAAAGACCTTTTTAAAAATGTTTGTGGAATGATTTTCTGTGGTAACAAACTCTATGGTTTTGCTTTATTTTGCATGAGGTCACCACTTTAGGTTTACTATAGGTCTGAAGTGTTTCACCCTGGTTTGAACCTCAGCCTACCACAATTACAGTGTCAGAGTTCATCTGACTTCTCCCAAAATTCTTGGTGGGCTATTTTAACTTTTCCTGATGAAATTGTGGAAATGTCATTGTTCGCTACTAGTGGTCTACTGTTCATGTTTTTGATTTCGTGACACTGAAAAGCTCACACCACACATTCAAGCAAAGGACAACCATGAAAATTAACCTTGTGTTGCTTAGCTGAAGAAAACGTGGTTTAAATGGTTGGTCTTGGCATGTCTCAAAGGACCCATGAAATGGATTTGGAGCCAGCCTTCTTTACCAGCTAATCTATGTGTGAGAGCTAAATAAGGGAACCTGGGGGAAAGGTGAAAAAAGAGAGCAGGTAATTAAATATTAGAAAAAGGGGAAAATAAACATTTGATTTATACCATTTTTAGTGTTTTTTAGCTGAAACAGAATTCATGGAATATGTAATTGAGTTGACAAATATATCATGAGGCAGAGGTTAAATAAACAACCTCTGCTGAAAACTATATAGACCAACTTAAATAACAAAATGTTGCATGAAGCAGAAAATTCTATGACAATTTGATACACAGAGTATTCCCTCTTTCAGTTCGAGGGCATTTATTACCCACTAACTGTGTCTTGATACTCAAGCAAGACAGATGATGTGGTGACAGATATTCAAGATTGTTCAGTCTTTTATAGAGAACAAGAGAAGGCAGTAGAATTTCTCCCCCCCCCCCCAACATCTTGCCTTTTTTATTGCTCTCTGGGAATTGAATTGAACAGTGCTTCCTGAAGGGCTGGAGTGGGTATTAGGGATGGGGACACAAGAGACTCCAATCCACTCTCTCAAATTTTTATTTTAGTTCTGATATGTCTTTGAAACCCTAACACCAGCAGAAGTGCTC